>NC_057813.1:758871756-759171756 GCF_018294505.1 Triticum aestivum | reverse complement strand
CCCGCCCATCCCACAGCAAATGCAGTAACAGATTGAAGTAAACTGGGCCATGAGAACAAAAACTAGTGATCTTCCTTCATGCCGGCCCGCCCAGCTTTGGCTGTGTAGCTCCGCCACTGGTCACATCAATTGGTATGCCAAACTCTTTAGCAATCTTCTTTAGCAAGTTCTCAACATGATAACTCTCCGACACAGTTATCCATGCAGCGGCATCGAAGGATACTTTTACATTTTTGTACACATGTGCAACCAAAGTTGTTTTCCCCACTCCTGGCATGCCCCACACAGTTGTAATCTTGATTCTTCCTCCTGCATATCACTTGTCAGCTGCTGCTTGTGCTCAACGATCCCTAAAAGGTCCTCATCCCTTGAGAAACTGAAAACTCGATGAGCATTGCCTTCTTCATTTCTGCCAATTTCTGGCATGGCATAGTGCTCTTTCTTCTGTTTAGCAACTTGAAGCCTGACATTGATATCCTTCAGCTTGTGCGCAATTCGGCGCCAGGTCTTCACATGTTTGATCCTCTTCTTCATCTTGGTAGCAGACCCTCCATGCTTGTCCCCTAACTTATAGGTGAACTCATCAACAACATCCTCGATCTCGAAGGCGCATGTTTTAAATAGCGGGCTATGGAAAAATAGCGGCGGGCCTCCAAACCAGCTATAGCGGGTTATAGCGGGCTATTTGTGAAGGCGAGCATTTAGCGACACCCCTGCTGAAAAGGCTATATAGCGCCGGCTATTTAAAACTGTGGCGCAGTCACGTCGCCGAGCATGTCACCGCTGCAGAGCGCGGGAACAGGTTGCTCTCCTTCGGTCGCGCAGTCACGCCGCCGAGCATGTTGCCACTGCATAGCGCGTGAACAGGTTGCTCTCCTTCGGTCACGCAGTCGCTGTTGTTGGCACAAATCCCCTTGTACGTTGCTCGTAGACGAGGTCTTTCCATCGAGATCTCACTTGTAGTTGTCGACCCGGCCGAGTTACTTTTACGGGCGGACGTACACAGACTACACACATACAAGTACTTATCGCGTACGTATAGTCACTACGCCGACATTCGAGAAGGTCGTCGCGTACCTTCGTCTTGAGCAGCACCGCATCATGCAAAAGCGGGCGCACGCGGTTCATACCACCCTTGTCGCCGGCATCTCGCGCGGCGGCCCACCTATGCCGGCTCCTCCACCCCAGCGCGGCGGCTCACATGGCGGCCAACCCCGATAATCTCATCACCTCTCGACCCACCGCCACTTCCACCCACATCATTGTTGGCGATGGGTCAACTCTTCCCATTATACACATTGGTCATACCACTTTTCCTTCATCATCTGCATCGTTTTCTCTTAATAATATTGTTTTGTCAAAGGGCTCCGCCTCCTCCTCCTTCTCCAAGAAAGAAAGTTAAGATTTGTGCCTCTCGCCAGCACCAGCGCAGGTCCGCCTCGTCTCAGGCGGCCCTAGGGCCATGGAGGCGGGGTGGATCCTGGCAAGGGCCGACGAGAGGGCTCCGATTTTAGTCGTTTTTGTCAATCTGGTTAGGGTGTGTGTCCTACTCAGGAAGGTGAGACGGTGGCGGCTTTCTGGAGATGTAATAAAGGTCTCCCCGCCTAGCCCCCGTTCCGGCGGTGCGTCTAGCATCGTTGGTGGGCGTGTGAAGGTGTGTCTCCGGCATATCTATCTTTGGTGGATTTGCTCAGATCTCGTCGTTGTTCGTCTACGTTCGTGTGTCTTCGGTTTGGATCCTTCCGATCTACGTTATTTTTCATCGTCGGCGGTTGCTGTTCTGGGGTGCTGGTCCTATGGGGCCTTAGCACGACGACTTCCCGACTGTCTACTACAACAAGTTGTGCCCGGCTCCGGCGATGGAGGGACGATGATGGCGGCGCGCCTTCGGCTCGCCTCAGTGCTTGTAGTCGTCGCTAGGTGGTCTATGGATCTAGATGTAATTTTTTTCTGGTGTTCGTTGTACTGACATGATTGAAGATAAATGGATTGGAAGTTTTTCCGCAATAAATAAATAAACAAATAATATTGTTGTGTCTCCACAACTCATTAAAATCCTTATTTCTGCTCATACTTTACCTCGTGATAATCCTGTCATTGTTGAGTGTCACATGTTCGTTTTTTTGTTAAGGATACGCATAGCTGGATGGTTCTACACCGATGTGACAGCCCTGGTGATCTCTATCATGCCCAGTCATCTTCGTCGTCCTCCGTTCCCGCCCCGGTCGCTCTCTTTGCCTGTGTCAATCTCTGGCACGCTCGCCTTGGTTTTTCTGTAAAGGATTTTCATTTTCATGGAAAAAACGATGCTTACACATGTTATGCTTGTCGTGTGGGTAAACATGTTCGGCTTCCGTTTAGCTCCTCATCCACCATAGCATCATTTCCTTTTCCGTTAATTCATCAGGATATCTAGACATCTTCAATTGCATGTAATACTGGTTATCTATATTATTTTGTGATCTTGGATGATTTTTCGCACTTTGTGTGGACTTTCCCCCTACGACATAAGTCCGATGCTGCACCCAGTCTCGTTGCATTCTTCTCTTATGTGTCCACCCAGTTTGGCCGCTCTATTCATGCACTAAAAACTGATAATGGAAAGGTATTTGACAACTTGCCATTCGTTCGCTGCTTAGCTCTCGCGGCACTATCTTTCGCCTCACGTGCCCGTACACCTCCCAGCAAAATGGTCATGCCGAACGTATTCTTCGTACCCTCAGTGAATGTATCCGAACTCTTCTATCCCTCCTCGGTTTTGGTATGACGCCCTAGCTACAGCATCTTTGCACCTCAACGTTCGCCTGTGCCACGTTCCTTGGTATTATACACTACATCATCTTCTCATTGGGTGACCACTATCTTATGATGCATTACGGGTCTTTGGGTGTCTTTGCTATCGTATTGTCGTGTCCACCGCACCTCATAAGCTGGCACCCCGCTCAATCACATGGGTCTTCGTTGGTTATCCCACTAACACCAAGGGAAAGTTGCAAAATAAGTAATCAAGCTATGGGAAAGTTGCAAAATAAGTAATCAAGCTATGGGAAAGTTGCAAAATAAGTAATATATTGTGTTACCCAATAATTGTAAAATACAAGCAAAAATATAGAAGTGGCGGGTGGACTGGCTCACCCACCATTGGTAATACAGTTACCAGTGGCGGGCGCAACCTTGGGCCCACCACAGATACTTCTATGATCTGGCGTGGATAAAATGGTTCTATTTAATTGGTCAAAATGACTCTCCCATAGACTAATGTTGTGCCTCACTTCTGCCTGTCCACACCCATCCGTGCTTCATTTGATTGGTGCGCAGGAGAAGAGCCATGGGTCACCTGCCACATCCACCTCTCCCCGTCGATCTCTCTCTCCCGCACGAAGCTCAGACCCTCTTTTCGTGTCAGTCCCAACAAGTCGGCCCCGGCCTACTCCGTCCATCTCTGATGGCGCCAATCAAACTCCAGATTCTCCTCGCCCTCCTCTCTCTTCCCCACCAGACTGAATCACCGATTGTCTCATTCCCATGTTGCGTCTGCTAACCCTACTTAACTATGTCCAAGAAGATGCGATGGTGCTCTGGTCCATGAATGCGAGCACAATGGTGGACATCTGTCCATATGGGTGATGATGCTCCGATAGAGCTGCCAAGGTCACGTATAACATGCTCGACCAAGCATCGGTATCATGTAGGTGGAGTAGCACTCAAAAGATGGAGGATGGAAGGGAAGATGTAGGCGGTGCAGAGCGGTGGATCCAGCATACGGGGACGCATTGTCAGACTAGATGTTGCTTGCACGGTTACATCCGTGCCAGCTTCACGAGCTAGGGCAGGGTTGTGCCGTCGACTGCAGCTACTGCGCCACCGGGAGGATCCATCTTTCCATTTTTGTAAAATCATACCAGTGGCGGGCAAGAAACAAGGACCGCCACATGTATGTTTCCTTGCTAGTGCGAGTGAATATTGATGCCCGCCATTGGTAATGTGTTCCGTTAGTGGATTAGTAGTGGCATGCGCTAAGTAAAGCCCGCCAATACTAGTTCTTTATCACAGGTGGGCGCACGCCCGCCACTGATCCCATGTTAGCAGTTGCAGGAGGCTCTGTGAGCCCTGCCCACCACTGCTTGTCTTTTTGCGATCACCACTAGTAGCCATTCCTGTAGTAGTGCAAGCTGTGCATGGGAATACGTGACAAATAAGGCACAACCGTGTGAGATAATTTCCAACGTGACATACAACATAGAAATAGTGATGCACTTGTCGGGAGCCGATGTGGCCTTTAGCACCTTGGATACAAAGTTGTAAGAAATTTTTTCATGTTGAAGACATATTCATTGAAATAGATTTCAAGACCTACGGTCGAAGATGAAGAACTGCTCGAAAAAATAGAGATGCATCCAGAGTTGAAAAATACTTGTTAAGAGGCTACTAACGGTGTCCCAGCTAGGGCGTTTCTCACCACTTCATCTCCCGTCATGTCGGGTCGGGCCAAGGACCCCTATTTTGGTTCACCAATGGGCCAAGTTGAGCGGCCCATAGTGTAAGAAAGGAAGTTCCTAAAGACTTGTTGTATACTCGAAGATGCTGAAAGTCGTCTACAATGTGTTCTCCTTCTAGATAGCAGACCAGGATGTAACCCTAGGCCTCCCTAGTATCTTCATAAACTAAGGAACATGGCTCATAGATGACACACAAAAATCTCCGGTAGATCATCTACACTTTGTACTCCATCAATAAGCAATAAATCATAAGCATGACACATGTAAAACTGTGTGTCCTCATTACCATCATTTCTAGACTCTTAGTTTGGGACCCCTATATGAGATCTACCGAATCTAGCTATGTCATGAGGCGCCTACTGGAGCGCATTTGTGCGAGCCCATGACGCCGTCGGCAAAGACCGATTTGTCTTCGATCCTATTGCTTAGGTGAATTTGTTGAATCCCCATGTATTCAGCCAAATAATTAGCAATGTGTTGTCATATTACAAAGCAAAAATTGAAAACCAATGAGATTTGAAGTTGAAAATATGAGGACTTTTATGTGTTGAGGAGGGGGGGGGGGAGCATTGCCCCCTTGGAAAATTAAATTGTATTTTTTAGAAACATGCATTTTTGTATACCCAAAAATAAAAATTAAGGGAAAATGGTGAAACACCACCAGACATTATACCAACTCGTGGAAGTAAACACCTGCGCTAAAGATAATGCTAGCACTCCCCTTGTACAACACGAATTGAGTAATCATCATTGAAGTCTTTTGTATATGTGTCCATCCTTCTTGATAAACCCTTTGTATAATCCTCCGAGTCTCCACCCAAAAGCCCTGTGGGAAAAATATGAGGAGAAGATTACAATTATATTTCTAAAATGCTTTACACCTACCAGCAAAACAATAAGGAGAAAGTGATGCAACATATAGTGAATATTGTCTCTTGATAAATCTAATCCTTTGAGGAAGTTGAGAAATCATATTTGAGTTTATAGAACAATAAATATGCTATGGATACTTTTTTTCAAAAACCTGACAGGGAAAAATAGAAAGTATGGCATATGATCTTAGAAGGCATTGCCGCATGAAAAACTTCACGAGAAAATACACAACATGGACATTATTATATCGGCAAAAAAAATTCTATTGGAAATTCCCTAGAAGCAATAATAAATGCATTATTATATTTCCATGTTCATTATTAAGTTTAAGTTTTTATGCTACAATTGGATTAGTTCGTGAATATGAGATTCAGAGAAAAACCCAAATACATGTATGGGATATAAACACCAAGTGATCCCTTGTGTCTAGCCTAAAAGACTAGCTCATGTATTGATTGATGACCTTATTTTCCTGATCATGAGCATTGTTATAGTAACAAGGATGCTATCAATAACGAGAACACATTGTAATCGAAACAATGATGTTGGATAGACCCAGCTTGTGAATTACTGAGAGATGTTATCGTTGTTTGGTATCGGTACTTCATATAACATGTTCAAGTTTGCATCGTTCCTTAGACCATGAGAATATTGCATACCAACATGCCGGATGGATAATTTGGAGTTTACCACATATCACTCTGTAAATAGATGTGAATATTATTGAATTACGAGTAGAAAAAAGCATGAATTTGATAAAAATTCATGAATTTGTCAAAAGTTAATGTATTTGGGAAGAAATCCATGGATTTTAATATAATTCATGAATTTGAAAAAATTACGAATTTGAAATTTTTTTATTTGGAAAAAAATTAATAAAATAAAATAAAAAAAAGAGGATAAAAAACCAAAGAGAAAGTCGTAATAAAAATAATAGGAAGAACGACTAAATCCAGGTCGAGAAGCTTCACATAACCGGAATCTATACATAGAAGTCAACAAAGAAAAAAAATGGGACAAAGGAACGGTCGAGAATGTCTAGGACCCCATATTTTAGTTTCAGCCAGGGCCCCCAAAATCTCTAGACCAGGCCTGATTATATTTGATTGATAGATGGCATTATATTATCTAGAAGAAAACTTATACGCGAGTACGTAGGCAGTGCAGCGTACATCTATATGTAGTACTACTAGTCCATCATGAAACATGGCCTGGATATATAGGGCCTGCCACAAATCAAGCGGATGCTTAGCCTGTTAGCCAGCCGTTGAAACACAGCGCTGGTGGCCGTTAGATGCAACCACACCACGGCAGCAGCAGAGCGACGCGACAGCTTCAGTGCACTGCGGTTGGCACCCCGTAAAGTTCCACTGCAACACAGTGCGGTGTGACCATAGCTCCAACGCAGCAATGACAGAGTCCGGCGAAACTCCATTGCAGCTCCGGCGGAGCTCCAATGCAGCACCGACGGTGGCCGGCGAAGCTCCATTGCAACTACGGTGAGGTTTCATTGCAGCACCGGCTATACTTTGTGTGCTATCAGAGGTCACAATCTAACTGGATGATTATAAAGATGCTCTACAAGTGTCTCCAAAGGTGTTTGTTGGGTTGGCATAGATAGAGATTAGGATTTCTCACTCCGAGTAACGGAGAGGTATCTCTGGGCACTCTTGGTAATCCACATCACGATAAGCCTTGCAAGCAATATGACTAATGAGTTAGTTGCCGGATGATGCATTATGGAACGAGTAAAGAGACTTGCCGGTAACGAGTTGAACTAGGTATGAGGATACCGACGATCGAATCTTGGGCAACTAACATGCCGATGACAAAGGGAATGACGTATGTTGTCATTGCGGTTTGACCGATAAAGATCTTCGTAGAATATGTAGGAACCAATATGAGCATCCAGGTTCCGCTATTGGTTATTGATCAAAGATGTGTCTCGATCATGTCTACATAGTTCTCGAACCCATAGGGTCCGCAGGCTTAACGTTCGATGATGATTTTTATTATGAGTTATGTGTTTTGGTGACTGAAATTTGTTCGGAGTCCCAGACGAGATCACGGACATGACGATGAGTCTAGAAATAATCGAGAGGTAAAGATTGATATATTGGAAGATGGTATTTGGACACCGGAATGGTTTCGAGTAGTTCGGGTATTTTTCCGGAGTACCGAGGGGTTACCGGAACCGCCGGGGAAGTATTGGGCCTACATGGGCCATAGGGGAGAGGGGAGGTAGCCCACAAGGGGTGGCCGTGCACCCTCCCATAGGGAGTCCGAATTGGACTAGGGGAGGGGGCGTGCCCCCCTTTCCTTCTCCTCTTCCCTCTCTCTTCCCTTTTCCCCATCCATAAGAAAGGAAGGGGGCCGAATAGGACTTGGAGTCCTACTCGGTTCCCCCCCCCCCATGGCGCGTCCCTCTAGGCCGCTGGCCTCCGCCCCTCCTCCTTTATATACAGGGGCAGGGGGGGCACACCAAAGCAAAACAGTTATTCTCTTAGCCGTGTGTGGTGCCCTCCTCCACAGTTTACTCCTCCGGTCATATTGTCGTACTGCTTAGGCGAAGACTTGCGCGGATCACATCACCATCACCGTCACCACGCCGTCGTGCTGATGAAACTCTCCCTCGACACTTTGCTAGATCAAGAGTTCGAGGGACATCATCAAGCTGAGCGTGTGCAGAACTCGGAGGTGTCATACGTTTGATGCTTGATCGGTTGGACCGCGAAGACATTCGACTTCATCAACCGCGTTAAGCTAAAGCTTCCGCTTTCGCTCTATGAGGAAGGGTACGTTGACACACTCTCCCCCTCTTGTTGCTATGCATCTCCTAGATAGATCTTGCGTGATCGTAAGAAATTTATTGAAATTGCATGCTACGTTTCCCAACAGTTTGGTTCCTATAGAGATTCTAGGAGAAGATTAGGTCATTAGTTAGTGGTGTGAGTGCGTGCGTGCCTGCAGTTAGTGGGCGACTGTGTGGCCCGGTTGTACGGGCGTGAGTCTACTTAAGCACTTGTACATATGTTTGCTTTGATTGAGAAGAGAATAGAGAGAAGGAAAAGAGCCCGGCTGTGTGAAACAGCAGCTCGCCAAACTCCTGTGGCTCCTGTATTCGTGAGAGAGTCGTGGGACGTGACCAAGAACTAGGGTGCAGGCCATCAGCCCCAACAGGGCCGGCATGAGAAGGGAAGGTTACTATAGTCACCATGCATGCATGTATCTAGAAATCGGGTGGAGACCGTCTCCAGGGCTCCTTCCGTGCGTACCCGATCTAGGATGGCGCCATGTGTCCCCCGATTGCATCCCACGGCATCCACTCTCGCTACTCCAGGGCTCCTTTACGTCGGCTCGCGTGATTGCTGAAGGCGCTTCTGCTCGGCTCGATCAGCACGCTGCGACATCAGCTCGATCGGCACGCTGCCAGAGTGGGTGCCGTGGGATGCCATCGAGAGGAACGTGCCGCCATCCTACAGCACGGGGGAGACCTGGAGACGGTCTCCATGGATTTTTCTTTCCAAAATTCGACGATGTCTACGTAGGTGCGGCTCACCAATTCACCACGCCCACGAATGCCGCATGTGCACGGATTGGATGGGTGTTTAGCTAGCTAGCCGTGCCTGTATGTTATGTACATGCATGCTCTCCTGGCCTTGCTTCCACGTCCCAATCATACTCTGGCGGATCGCTCTTCTCTTGCAGTTAGAGAGGAGTTGGACCTTCTTATAAATAATTTTTTGCGCTTCTCCTCCAACGTCTGCCTCGTCTCATCACGACGCGCCACGGATTGCGGGAATGGGCTGAGCTGAGCTCACATCTATGCGCTTATTTTTGCAGGTCAGATAGAGAGTCTGTAACAGAAAAGCCATGATCTGAGACGTCGGATTGTAAGCTGTTACCGACTCGGATGTGGGTCTATCTCACATCTCTCCACACGGTTGTGCCTATATATGTGAGGCATCTGCCAACCCTAGCCGTCACGAGAATCAGATTGCATCCTTGCCTCCAAGCCCACTATCATTTCATTTGTTGGGGCTGCCCTCGGTCATCCCATCTTGTCCACCGCATACACGGTTGACAGGAGAGCAGGCCTACGAATCCCGCCTCTCCAGATCCAATACGGGAGAGGGGCGATTAGGTTTTGGGGAGCGTCTTTTACGTGACTACTCGCCGTCGTCCATTCACGTGTACTGCATCATCTACGTTCGAGTCGTCTTCATCGTCACCATGTCCACCACCAACGACGCCGACCGTGCCGCTGCTGAGAAATTTGAAGCCGAGAAGAAGGCCGTCGAGGACACCGCTGTTGTCGCCGCCGCGGCGGCGACCTCTGCCTGGCCGATTGGAGGGTATAACTCGTTTATCGCCCCCCTATTTATTTCTGTTTTAGCTATGCTAGTGTTACACATAGATGTATCTGCTGTTAGTGTAGTATGTACTTGCGTGATCAAATATCAACATGTGTTTATTTGTGACAATACCATACTAGTGATTTATTCGTGGATTAAAATAATCAAAATATTGATAATATACTCCCTCCGTTCGGATTTAGATGTCGCGAGTGTTGTACAGTACGCATTTTGCAAACACATCCTTATACTTTCAAATCATTTGAAAAAACACCCGTCTCCTTCCTCAGTACTCCACTGTCGCCCGCGCGTCGCCGGCTCCGGCCACCTTCCCCCGTCTTCCTCCCCAGTCCACTGTTCTCCTCAGCACCCAGCCGCGCTTCATAGGACCCAGCCGCCTGTGCAGGAGACGACCTGCGTCGTCACGGAGGAGACGCGCGGGACCTCCACGGACGCGACCTGCGCCGCCGCCCACCTGCGCAGCCGCCATGGTTGTGCCTTCGCCTACCTGAGCGGCGGGATTGCTCCAACAGTCACCTCCCTCTGAATCGTGCCGAGAAGCACAAAATCGACGACTGGGTCCTTGATTTCGTCCACCTTGGTCGCCGTCGCCGCGGACAATTCTGGCCGCCGTCGCCGACGCTGGGTCTTCGTCGCCGCTCTGGCCCAGGGTGTTCGTCGCCGCGTTGGCCCTGCTCAACCTCTCCTCCAAGGCCAGGATCTTCCTCTCCGCGCTGGTCCTGCTTCGACGGTCGCGCCCGCCCCCGCCTCTGTTGCTGCTGCTGGTATTCCCCGCCCCGCCCCCAGTTACTGAATGCCTCCCTGTTGGATGCTGGATTGAACACTGGATGCTGGATGCTGAATGCCTCCCTGTTTAATTTCAAAGCAAAACTGAATTAAAGCGAAATTGAATTCTGAATGCTGCTGATAACACAATTATACCGAATAGTACTCCTACTGAATGCTGAATGCTGAATGCTGGAGTAGTTGATGCTGCTGAATGTTGAATGATGATGCTGGAGTACTGAATTAGGAGCAGGAGTAGTAAATTCACTTACTGGAGTACTGAATGATGATGCTGGAGTACTGAATGATGATGTTGTTTAAAATTGATGCCAGTACTCCTACTCTCTGTACATTTGGAGCACACTCTCTTCTCTCAGTGCAGCAGTGCTTGCTACCAAAAATAAATAAACTGTGTCAGGTAACTACTGGTAGATGAAACTAACTACTGGTAGATGAACCTTTTCCTGAATATGCCGAAACTTGAACTGAATTTCAGTGCACAACGGTCTTCCTACTGGTAGATCTACCATATCTAAATTCAATCCCATCAATGAACCTTTTCCTTTAACTGAAACTTGAACTGAATTTAACCGCTCACTCCTTTAATTAACTTAAACCTTTTTCTTCAAGTAAAATAAACTGGAATCTTTTCCTTTAATTAACTTAAACCTTTTCCTTCAAGTAAAATAAACTGAAATATTTTCCTTCATGCATTAGGAATAGTTTCTCTTCTCTCTCTTCTCTTTGTCTTCTCTTCTCTGCCTACAAGAGGAGTACTCCATTAACAGTAGCAGTGCAAAGAATTTTGTACTCCTGCTCCTAATTCAGCAATTAGTGCAGGAGTAGTTTAGTGTAGTTCTTGGAGTAGTAGAGGAAGAGGAGCAGTAGTGCAAAGAATTCTCAAACTTTAGCATGGACTGAATAATGGTGCATAATTCAGTCAAATTCAGTTAGGGATTTTGTTAGGTTTGTTACTGGATCATTCATGGACTGAATAATTCAGTCAAGTTCAGCTAATATAATTCAGTTTGCATCATTCATGGACTGAATAATGCTGGTGCAAAGTTTAGTGATCACATAATTCATGTTAAAGCATGTTCTTCCTGTGTTGCTGTATTTTGTTAGGGATTTTGCTACTGCTGTCAGCACTGTTGTTTATTGTACTCCTCTTTTCTCTTCTCTTATCTTCTCTTCTCCTCTATTAGGAGTACAGTAGTAGGAGTAGGACTCTGTTTAGCAAGGATTTTGTCTGGAGTATTAACTTATTAACTGATTTTTTACTAGTTTCATTCTGTAGTAGGAGTAGGAGTAGATTTTCTCTTGCTAGTTTCATTCTGTAGTAGCTGATTTTTTCCCTACCTTTTTTTGACAAGCTTGTCTGTCAAGAAAAGTACCCAGATATGGACTGGCACAAGGCCTACAAACAAACAACTAAGCCCACAAACAACCAAACAAATAACAGTACAATCAAACTTTCTCCTGACTCCTGAGTTCTGAAGCCTTTTTACTCCTAAGGGTAATGTGCAGGTAATCTCCCTATGCTACATCTAGCTAAAATCTGAATTTATTTATCTACCTGATGTTTAATTTTTCTCTGTTTGCAGATCAGTGGGAGATTCGACAAGAAGATTATGGAGAGGAGTGTTTCTATACTACTGGCAGGGGGTAAGGACTTGGACTACTGGCAGATTATATAACATTGCCAGTTTGAAGACAGAAACATCAAACGTGATGCTTGGACAGACTCACTCAGTTCTACTCTACGATCAAAATTTAGAGTATCTTCGATCAAAATTCGGTCTACTCTGATGATACCACAAGAAGAATTCAGAGTATCTTCGATCAAAATTCAGAGTATCTCTTATGGTGCCACAAGATAAAAATTCAGAGTTCAAATAAAAATTGAGAATTCAGAGTATACCTTGACAGAGCAGGGGCATACACTGCTTGCGGCGGTGGAAGAGGCCGAGCCACTTGAGCGTCGATGTCCTCCTTGGTGAGCTTGTCGGCGTCGATCTGCTCCATGGGCAGTTTGGTGAGCTTGTGAGGCTGGTGCGGTACTTCTCCTTGAGCACCCAGTACCCGCCCTCCCGCTGCAGCGCTGCTCCACCCGCGGTTCCAGCCGCTCTGCCGGGACGGCCGAGGCCGACGACGACGGGGCGGAAACGGCCGCGCACTGGAAGGGGCGGGCGCGGTTGGGCCGGTGCTGGGACGACGACGTCGCTATGCGGGCCGAGGGCGGGAGGAAGCTCTGGAGGGAGGCCGAGTACACCATGCCCGCTGCTTGTGGGAAGGTTGTTGCCGGCGTCGTGTTGGTAGTGGTCTGGATCTGGCGGCTTTGGCCTCGCATCGACGGAAACCGTCGCCGGCTTGAACTCAAAGGTCCAAGCTTTTTGGAAGTTCGCCGTGGGAAGGAGGAGAGGAGCACGGCGAGGCCACCGAAGGTGGGGGAGGAGAGCGTGGAATCCGTGGTGGGGGGGGGGGGGGGGGGGGGGAGGGGGGCAGAACACGGCGGCGAGCCGGAGAAGAACACAGAGCGGACCGCGTCGGCCAGCCGGAGAAGAAAGTGAGGGCGAGGACCGCGGGTTCGGTCGGAAATAGATGGAGGGGGTTTTCGCAAAAAAGCAGTCGCGACATCTAAATCCGAACGGAGGGAGTACTTAACAAATTATGCTAGATGGATGTATACATTGCCTGAGTAGTGGATTTGCCGTCATTGGTCCAGCCTTCACATGACCTTCCGACCTGTTTCCTTCTACATCGAGCTCGTCGTAGACCGCATCATAGACTCTTGTTGCTTCTTTTCGTTCTTAGCCTTCCGTAGCCACATCGAGCTCAACACAATCCAGGCCAGGGTTTTTTCGCCGAGTTCGTCCGTGGTCATGGATGTACGTCCCTGTGCTTCTCTTGTTGGAAACTAATCACGCTGTGATAATCAAGTTAAGCTATATTACCTCTGTAAACTAATATAAAAGCGTTTAAAATACGGAAGACCCTACGCATCCGCCGGGTGATCCATATGAAACATCCGCCACCTCGACGGCCATTCGATGTACGTGCGTGCAGCCATCCGAGCTGTTTCTGGCACGCGGCTCGGTCTCCTCCCCCGACCCATTAATTCCAGAAAACAACGGTCGAGTTGCAGAAACAAGCGTCTCACGAGCCATTCGATGTGTGACGCGAGCCGTTCAATCCTCCTCTCTAATTTTCTGCAACAATGCTCTTGTTGCAAGATCTGGTCTTCTCTAATTTCCTGCAACAAGACCTTGTTGCGAAACCTCACCTTCTACAATTTTTCTGAAACAACGGTCAAGTTGCAGAAACAAGCGTCTAATTTTCGGCACATCTTTCACATATCTAATTTTCTGCAGCAAGATCCTTGTTGCAAAAATTGCAACAACAACTTCCATTGTGTCTAATTTTCTGCAATAAGACCCTTGCTGCAAAAATTAAAACAACATCTCTGCAACATCTAATTTTCTGCAACAGGACCCATGTTGCAAAATTAGCACGGCCATGGATGGGGAAGCGAGTGCAGCCATGGATGAGGGAGGCGGGCGTGGCTGTGGGGATGTAGAAGCACCGTTGTTGCAGAAAACTTGTAGCGGGAAACGGAGCTCGAGGAGGCGGTAGCGATGGCTGTCCACGCCGGTGTTCCCTGAGCAGCGGGACAACAACGGACGCGGACACTGGTGCTCCCGAGGACGGTAGACGTGGCTTCAGATCTTGTTTCAGATGCGGCGGAGGAGAAACTTGGGCGGGATGGATGCAGGAGAAGAAGAGGAGGAGCATGACTGAGGGAGGTCGAGGAGATCAGGTTGAGAAAGGGAAGGAGATAGGCTTTGCGTACCCTCAGCGCCACGTGTAGCGCGGAGAAGGTGGCGGACGCGCACGGCGTGTTTTCAGCCGGTTGAAGGTAAGTTTTCCCATAGAATACTATACTTCATCTAAACGCTCTTATATTAGTTTACCGAGGGGGTACATACGTAGAAACATGTGCACAGGTCCCTCTCATTTATGGGTTTTTCTAAAGAGACTGCACCTGTCCCAACATCGGAGGGCAATCAATTGTACTGGAAGTCAAATTGCGTTCTGAGTTGGTACAGCACATGAAATTAACCAAATTGATTTACATGTCTCTTCGATGAATCTTCGCCGTCAGACAATCTAACTTTGGAGTACAAAATCTCTGCCGTTCGTTTTCTATTGTTTCATCCTAACTAGGGTCCCTAGTGATTACGCTACCTCTAGGCCCCCGATTTAGCTCATAAGTTATTATTCACTAGCTCCTATCATTATTTAGTACTTCATTAGGACATGATTAATTAACTCGTCTAGCTAAAACAAGATATCCTGCCTTTCCAAATCAATTAAGAAAAATTCCACTTAATCCTTCTTAATTATGACACTAGACAGTCAACTCTCCCACCCTTTAGAACTGATGCACGTAACACACCTAGATGGTTTTAGTATAAAGGTATTGCCACGGTGATGGTGGTTTTGCTTAAGTTGCAATTGAACATGGGAAATCTCTCTGGGTTATTTCTCTCCAATATATATTTCTCAGTCCTTTTCTCAAATTAAACTGATGTTGGAGGCCATGCAGAAAGCTATCTATTGTTCACACAACTGTAAGACTTAACCGGCTGCCTTTAAGTCCTCTTTTGCCGGTGAAGGTTACGACTACATTTACCACCCTGATCTGGTGGTGCTTGCTTGCGCGATATATGATATTGTTTTGTCCTATCACGCGAACAAATAAAACAACATCTACTACATAATAAAGTCGTTCAAAATAAACATCGTGAAATCACCAGACACTTCTGAATGTTGTCCGATATGACACGTTACCATCTTTGTGAAATGCTAAAGTCATCAAATCTTGTAATTTGATATTGTAAACTGGAGATACGAATACTCCACTATCCATACATCCCAGGCAAGATCTGTTGGATGACCATGTCCGGTGCCCTAGCTTGGTCCATCCCGGAATAACGCCCTTGGCCGGCTCTGGCACAAAGCCGAGAGAGATCTTGTAGTACTTAGCTTGTTGATTTGGGAAACCGTCATGGCCAAAATGGTGATGTTAAAGCGATGGTGAATTGAACAGAAACCCCCCTAGATGAGATATTTTTTGTAGAGCCCATGCTATTTTGCAGATGAGCCCTCTTCTTCCTCCGTTTGGGACTTCATGAGTTGCAAGTGAACGCCCCGATATGTTCTGCTACTTGCTCAGGTTTTCAAAAGCAATCATGCTGATCTAGAGAAGGAACTTGATTCAGGTCATGAGATGGAGGTCCTTGGGGCTGGCGTTGTACATTTTAATTATTCCGTGCTAATATGGACATACAATAAGCTGGACAAATGGAGATTATCAGGGTGCTTTCGTTACATCGAATTGCATGCATGAGTGCACTGCAGGACCTTCATTGCAGTGGAGCCAAAAGCTGAACTGATGCCACAACATGAATTCGAAGTTCAATCCACAGGCTTTTCTTCTTTGTTCTGAGTTTTCATGTTTGTGGAAGAGTTGTATCTCTTGCATTATTGCCAGTAAGATTGTCGGTAAAACGAGTAATACTGTTGCTGCATTGTGACCGATTTTTTTTAGTTTTTTTTTGTGATTTTTATCCTAATTCAGTTGCTGTTACCTGAAGAATCTGCCCAAAATAAGGGCAATTCAGAAGGGTGTACGAAGACTAAAGAGTATATGTGGTTTCTAAATCCTTGAGTCCCTGCCAGCAACGTTATGGGAGAATCTGCCAACAAATCGGAACAGAGTCTTTGGCCTCCATGAGTAGAGCAGAGAAGAGCAGAGTTTGTTGTTATGGTAGGTGTTTGGTCATGATTCAGATTCAGTTGCGGTAGATGGTCTGGTAATTGATTTGTTGGCTGTCCTTAGTGTATGATTAGAGAAGAGCAGAGTTGGAGAGATGGCAGTGCAGTGGTACGTTAGTAGAGTGTTTCCTGGGATTGAGATGATCAACAGACTGATTTGGCATTCACCTACCCGGATGCAACGAGGGAAGGAAATGCATGCAGAGGAGGACACAAGCTGAGCTACAGGCACGAAGTTGGTTCATACTTTCAGACTAGTCAGTGATCCAACACCTTGGTTCAGACTTTCAAGCCAGATCATACATCAACAACACGAATTGGCATTATTATTTAATAGAAAAATAAGGCATTTTATAGAGGAAGAGAGATGCATGAATATGATAGTGATTGACTAGTGTCCCGGGAAAGAAATAGTGATGGATCTATAGTTGAAATTATGGATCTCTTTCTCTTGTGTTGCATTCTGCGTATGATAGATTCATTCATTGTGATGGACTAGTGTTCCAAAAGTACTGGTTGGCTTGCACAGGTTGTCCCAGACTGGGGTTAAAAAGAATCTGCGCATTTGGATTCGATTTTTTTTCTGAGAAACTTGAATTCGTTCTCTTTTTTTGGAGCAAACATGAATGTGTTCTACTCCCTCCGTTCGGAATTACTTGTCGTAGAAATGGATGTATCTAGACATATTTTAGTTCTAGATACATCCATATTCGAGACAAGTAATTCCAAACGGAGGGAGTAGTCATCAGGGCCTCTGCCTGAGCAGCCCATGGGACGAACGAACTGGGCCTCTGCCTGAGCAGCCCAGCGGACGAATGAACTGGGCCTAGTCGGCAGGGTCCAATGCTGCCCGTACGAGCGAACGAAACCCTCATCGATTCACCTCGTCAGCATCCAACCCTAGTAAAACTAGAACGACGCCTACAAAGTACAAACCAGAGTAGATCGACGCCTCCACATCGACGAACGCCAGCGAGCAATGATCCGCCGCCGCGACACTTCCCCCCTTGAAGTCGACGACATCCTCGGGGAGATCCTCCTGCGCCTTCCGCCCCATCCGTCCTCCCTACCTCGTGCCTCCGCCGTCTGCAAGCGCCGGCGAGGCCTCCTCACTGACCCCGGATTCCTCCGCCGCTTCTGCAAGCACCACCGGGAGCCTCCCCTCCTCGGCGTTTTCCGTTATGATGATCAGACCGAGTTCACTCCTATCCTGGCCGCTCCTGACCTCATCCCTCCTGTTCGCCTCCACCTGCCAAACCGCGACTTGTGTGGCCGACTGCTGGGGTGCCGCCACGGCCGCGTCCTCATCTTAAACCAGATAAAGACAGCGGTCCTCGTGTGTGACCCCATCACTGGCGGCCAGCACCGTGTGCCGATTCCGCCCGAGTTCAAGTGGGGCTATATCTATGGGGCAGTGCTCTGCGCCGCCAGTGACCAGGGCCACGTGCACGGCGGTTGCCACTCCACACCATTTAAGGTGGTCTTGCTGCTTATGCACAATAACCATAGTCGACCTCTCGCCTCTGTATATTCTTCCGTGACCAACACATGGGGCGGTCTGATCTCAACAAAGGTTCAATACCCAGATTGTTTTGGCACTTGTATTAGCACCCTTGTTGGTAATATAATTTACTGGCCGTTTCCATATATGAAGGAGGGTATACTTGGGTTTGATTTTGAAAGGCAGATCCTTGATGTGCTCGAGGGGCCTCCCAGTATGTATCGTTCCCACAACCATCAGATCATCCAGGCAGATGATGGAGCAGTTGGTCTCGCCATGTTGTTTTACGATGACCAGAATATTCAAATGTGGGAGAGGAAGGTCAATTGCCATGGTGTTGCCTCCTGGGTGCAGCGGAAGACCATTGAATTGCATAAAATTCTTGGGCTCCCTCCTCAGGTTGTAGGAGAGAAGTCATCATCGGAATTTATACGAGGACATGTTGAGGATACGGACAAGATATTTTTATATGTGAAAGGCAGTATCTATTTGGTTCACCTTAAGTCGATGCAATCTAGGAAGCTCTTTGAAGCCCCCAATAGTATTGCTTACTATCATTCTTTCAGGTCTTTCTATGCGCCAGGTGATTATTCATCTCTAGTCCCCATATGTTATGTTTTATTTGTGGATGCTCGAATACCATTGCTAGATATGTGATTATAGTCGTACTGTTTAATATATGTTCTTAGCTAGATAGACAAGCTTGAGTCATCACCACTTTTTTGTATAATAATGTCATCACCACTTGATTCTTGGTTTGCTAATTGAAAAGCTTATAGCCTCCTTTTCTTTGCTGAATTGCAGACTTTGTTTGGTTTGGACATTAATAAGATGGCCGCATGCATTGTTCCGATGCAGAGGCCGGAGGTCATCTTCCTTTTTTTTAAAGCCTCCTTTTCTTTGCATGTGTTTTCATTCAATGTGGTTATCTCCATAATTTTGAAATAATAAATCAAATATCAAATGTGAAATCGCTAACTCACACATTCTTTTAATGATACTATTCGGAAATCATTTAATCCCTTGGTGATTGTGTTAGATTACTTGGAAAGAAACAAAGCTGATTAACAAACCTATGAACAATATGTGCTGATATTGCGTATTGGCTGACTGGCTGAGATGTAACTATTGGTTTGTTTGTTCATTAATATACCCTGATAGCAAGTCATGATTTGGGCAATTAATTTATTTCCTCTCTACACCACTAATTTATGCTTGATAATAGTGGAAACATTGATACGCTTAAACCCAGCTCAACTGTATGCATGCATAGTCATATACAATATCTCATCCAGTTTAAATCTTGACACGTGCAGGTGCGAGGGAGCTCGCGTCACTAACCGGCGCTGTTGATAGGTCTTCATCCTGCTGCTCAGCTTGGTCACATTAAATTGCATGCGTGAATGCAGTGTAGGCCCTTGATGGTAGTGGGGCCAATCAAAGGGTCAAATCTGTGTTAGTCATATATATGAGGCAAAGACGAGTACTGGTGTATACATATTGTTGGTGTACGAAGCGAAAGACGTCTTACCTCGTATCGAGGGGACGCTGCATGTATTATAGGCAGGGGTGCGAAGTCCTGATGCGCATACAGTTGGGATTACAACTTGGGAATCAAGCCAGGAGGAGATAGAGAATTGTGGTTACAGAAGATAAACACCTCCAACCGAACCAACAGAAGAATCCTACTGAAGTACGCTACAAGTCATGTACGGTGCCTAGATCACGTACGATGTATATCTGAAGATATCTGAAGTTTAACACCCTCCCTTAATCACAACTTCATCAAGTTGAGATTATGCTTAAAGTCTTCAAAACTTCTTGTAGGCAAAGGCTTTGTAAATCCATCTGCAAGTTGATCTCTGGAATGCACAAAGCGAATGTCAAGTTGCTTCTTAGCAACCCTTTCTCTGACAAAATGAAAATCTATCTCAATATGTTTTGTCCTGGCATGGAACACTGGATTTGCAGAGAGATACGTGGCACCAAGATTGTCACACCATAGACAAGTTCCTTCAGCATGGACTGAACCCATATTATCTCTGCTGTGGCATTTGCCAATGCTTTGTACTCAGCCTCTGTGCTTGACCTGGATACAGTAGCTTGCTTACGTGCACACCATGATATCAAATTTGGTCCATAAAACACTGCAAAACCACCAGTGGAACGTCTGTCATCCAGACAACCTGCCCAGTCAGAGTCAGAAAAGGCACTAACAAGAGTGAATGGAGATTTGCTGAAGTTCAGTCCTAAACTCAAGGTATGCTTAACATATCGAACTATACGTTTTGCAGCTGTCAAATGAACATTGGTAGGTGCATGAAGGAACTGGCAGACCTTGTTGACAGCAAAAGAAAGATCAGGCCTGGTAAGTGTGAGATACTGAAGAGCTCCCACCAGACTCCTGTACTTAGTGCTGTCCTCTTTACTCAAAAGCTCACCTTCTGCAAGAGATAATTTTTCTGAGCTAGATAATGGAGTAAGTGAGGGTTTACATCCCTGCAATCCAGCTTTCCTGACCAGGTCAGTTGCATACTTTTCTTGAGAGAGGAGAAGTCCATCCTTGTGTTTCTTCACCTCAATCCCAAGAAAATAGTGCAAGTCACCAAGATCCTTCAGAGCAAAGTCTGCACTCAAGTCCTTGAGAAGTCCTGTGATTGCTTCGTCAGACGAGCTAGTCACAATAATATCATCAACATATATAAGAACAAATATGCATGTGTTGGACTTGTTGTAGATGAACAATGACGTGTCTGACTTGGACGGAACAAAACCTAGTGCTTGCATTTTATGACAGAGGCGTGCATACCACGCCCTTGGAGCTTGCTTCAAACCATATAATGCTTTATCAAGTTTACATACATAAGAGGGAGCATTCTTACTCTCAAACCCAGGAGGCTGTTTCATATACACTTCCTCTTCCAGAACGCCATGGAGAAACGCATTCTGAACATCGAGCTGTCTGAGACTCCATCCTCTAGAGACTGCAATAGACAGGACAAGACGAATGGTGGCTGCCTTTACCACTGGACTAAAAGTGTCCTCATAGTCTATGCCATATCTTTGTTTAAAACCCTTTGCATCTAGTCTGGCCTTATATCGATCAATAGTTCCATCAGCTTTCCTCTTAATCCTGAAAACCCACTTGCAATCAATCAAGTTTTTACCTTGCTGTGGGGGAACCAAGTGCCATGTTTTGTTCCTTTTCAATGCCATATATTCTTCATGCATAGCTTTCTTCCATTTTTCATCACGCAGTGCTGCTTCAAGGGTGCTAGGTTCACCTGGTTCACCTGTGGAGCAAATCATACCATACTTGGTTATGTGCTTGTAATTAACAGGCTGAATTACCCCTTGTTGCAGTCGTGTACGCCGCTGTTGAGGCACAGCCGGATCAGCCACAAA
Organism: Triticum aestivum; assembly: GCF_018294505.1. Classification (NCBI taxonomy): domain Eukaryota; kingdom Viridiplantae; phylum Streptophyta; class Magnoliopsida; order Poales; family Poaceae; genus Triticum; species Triticum aestivum. The sequence continues at coordinate 759,150,499 of NC_057813.1, read as the reverse complement.
GGATCCACCAGACTGCTCCTGTGTGGCATCTGATCCCGAGGAGGATTCTAGGTGATTTTCTGCGGCTGTTTGCTGAAGTAGAGCGCCTGGAATGGCCACAGAAGATCCCGGTGCGGCATCTGCATGTGCATGCAGCCCATCATTGCGTGATGATGGGGAATCCACCTGGGTCGGGGCGCCTGCCGCGCCAGTTGCGCCCTCCCTGGCCCGTCGCGTGCCGTCGCGCCGCGTGTAAGTCACGGGCTCGCGGGCGTACCTCGTACCGCCTGGTTGGTGCAGGACATTGCGCGCCTGAGCGGTCGTGGCCCCGGTGGGACCGGCACGCGGATCTGGAGGGGAACCGCCGCGCGCGCCCGTGTCTGCGTCGGTGGATCCCGAGGCGCCTGCACCGGACAGAGGATCAGGAGGCGACCCCGAGGCGGATCCGATCCGCTGCAGCCGGGCGGATCCCGAGGGCGAGCTGTCTCCCCTGGTGAAACACATGGAATATGGCGCTGTTTTAGCTCCGTTTTCTTCAGTTTCAGCACTGTTTTCTCTTGTTTCATCAACACAAACGTCATGCACATCATTAGATGGGTTAGTCAACAATAAATCATCTATATTAGGTCCCCCTTGATCAAAACCAGTGAGATGAGTAGGCAAAAGAAGAACTTCTTTGCGTAGGAGTGCACCAGCATTTGGATGGAGATCGGCAAACGGAAATTTGGTTTCATCAAAGACTACATCTCGTGAGATGTAGACACGGCCAGTGGAGACATCTAAACACTTGACCCCTTTATGCTGTGCACTATATCCTATGAAAACACACTGTTTTGAGCGAAACATGAGTTTGTGATTGTTGTAGGGGCGAAGGTTTGGCCAACATGCACACCCAAAGACACGGAGAGACTTATAGTCTGGTTTAGTGTGAAGAAGTCGTTCTACGGGAGTTTCGTTGTGAATGACACGACTAGGTAGCATGTTGATGATATGAACGGCTGTGAGAAAAGCTTCGTCCCAAAACTTGAGAGGCATGGATGCACCTGCTAAGAGGGCAAGACCAACCTCGACAATGTGCATGTGCTTGCGTTCGGCGGAACCGTTTTGTTGATGAACATGTGGGCATGACACGTGGTGCGAAATGCCCAGATTTTGGAAGAAGGAGTTTAACTTTTCGTATTCCCCTCCCCAGTCCGATTGGACAGCGATGATTTTGCTATCAAACTTTCGTTCAACAAGTGCTTGGAAGTTTTGGAAAACTTGAAACACATCGGATCTCCGTTTGAGGAGATAGATCCAAGAGAATTTGCTATAGTCATCAATAAAACTGACGTAATACGTATGTCTACCAACAGAGGTGGGGGCTGGACCCCAAACATCAGAAAAAATGAGTTGCAGTGGTTTGGTAGAGACACTAGTGGAAATAGGATACGGTAATTGATGACTTTTGGCACGTTGACATGAATCACAAATAGTTTCAACATGACGCTCACCAACAAACGGGAGCTTATTTTTCCTAAGCAACTTTTCTACTAAAGAAAAAGAGGCATGTCCTAAACGATCATGCCATCGTGTAGACGAAAGCTTGATAGCACCACAAGCGTGTTTATTGAATCTTCTAAACTCCGGAATCAACGGGTAGAGCCCTCGAACACATCTACCTCGATAGAGAATTGACCTCGTTGCCTGATCCTTGATCAAAAAGAAAAAAGGATGAAATTCGAGAAAGACATTATTATCAAAGGCAATTCTATGGACAGAGAGAAGATTTTTGTGGGCAGTGGGAACATGCAAAAAAATTTTAATGTGTAGGTTGCGACTAGGGGTACGAAATATAGAGTGACCAATGTGACTTATACCCATACCTTCTCCGCTGGCAGTATGAATTTGATCTTTGCCGCGGTATTTTTCTTTCATGGTGACTTTCTCAAGCTCGTTCGTGATGTGGTTTGTGGCTCCACTATCGACATACCAGTTGGTGTCAATGCCATAGGAACCATCAGCGGCAGCAGCGACCTTGTCATCGTCTTGCGAATCAGCATCATCATCATACCTGTACCAGCAATCTTTGGCGGTGTGGCCGGGCTTCCCGCAGATCTGGCACCTTGGAGTTTCTGGACGCGTCCGGTTGCCACCACCGCGCCCGCGCCCGCGGCCTCGGCCACCCGAGCGCGGAGGAGAGTGGCCGCGGTCATTGCCGCCGCCGCCAGATCGCCCCCCCCTTTGTAGCGAGGAGGGCCACGCGAGCGGGATCCGCCACCCCGTCCGCGCGACGCCATATTTGCAGACGATTTGAAGCCACCAGATCCCTGGAATTGGGCCATGCGTTGGTCGAAGTTGGACAACATGGCGAAGAGCTCGTCGAGGGTCGCAGGAGTAACTCGGGCGTCGAGAGCCGACACCAGAGGTTGATAGTCCGCCTCCAACCCATGGATGATGTACGAGATGAGCTCGTCGTCCTGGATTGGCTTGCCAGCCGCGGCCAGCTCATCGGCATAGCCACGCATGGCGGCGAAGTAGGAGGCCACCGAGAGGTTTCCCTTTTGCGCATTGATGAGGGAGGTGCGGATGTTGTTGATGCGACTCGCCGACTGCGACGAGAACATGGCCGCGAGCGTCGTCCAGAGCGCGCCCGCCGTGGTGACCGTGGTCACCGTGACCAGGACCTCCTTCGTGAGGTTGTTCAGCAGGTAGCCAAGGACCTGCTGATCCTCCCGTACCCATATAGGGTGGAGAGGGTTGGGCGATGAAGTCTCCTTGCCTTCCTTGGTGGTGACGAGGAGCTTGGCCGGCTCCGGATTGGTGCCGTCGATGTAGCCGAAGACGCCGGCACCGCGCAGCTGAGGTGTGATCTGCGTGCGCCACAGCACATAGTTCGTGCGTGATAACTTCTCTGTGACCTGGTTGTTGAGGCTAGGCGAGAAGGAGCCGGAGGAAGACATGGCTTGGATGGATGGGTTCGACAGAGGCTCTCGATGGGAAAAGGAGAAGCTCTGACTACCATGTACGAAGCGAAAGACGTCTTACCTCGTATCGAGGGGACGCTGCATGTATTATAGGCAGGGGTGCGAAGTCCTGATGCGCATACAGTTGGGATTACAACTTGGGAATCAAGCCAGGAGGAGATAGAGAATTGTGGTTACAGAAGATAAACACCTCCAACCGAACCAACAGAAGAATCCTACTGAAGTACGCTACAAGTCATGTACGGTGCCTAGATCACGTACGATGTATATCTGAAGATATCTGAAGTTTAACACCCTCCCTTAATCACAACTTCATCAAGTTGAGATTATGCTTAAAGTCTTCAAAACTTCTTGTAGGCAAAGGCTTTGTAAATCCATCTGCAAGTTGATCTCTGGAATGCACAAAGCGAATGTCAAGTTGCTTCTTAGCAACCCTTTCTCTGACAAAATGAAAATCTATCTCAATATGTTTTGTCCTGGCATGGAACACTGGATTTGCAGAGAGATACGTGGCACCAAGATTGTCACACCATAGACAAGTTCCTTCAGCATGGACTGAACCCATATTATCTCTGCTGTGGCATTTGCCAATGCTTTGTACTCAGCCTCTGTGCTTGACCTGGATACAGTAGCTTGCTTACGTGCACACCATGATATCAAATTTGGTCCATAAAACACTGCAAAACCACCAGTGGAACGTCTGTCATCCAGACAACCTGCCCAGTCAGAGTCAGAAAAGGCACTAACAAGAGTGAATGGAGATTTGCTGAAGTTCAGTCCTAAACTCAAGGTATGCTTAACATATCGAACTATACGTTTTGCAGCTGTCAAATGAACATTGGTAGGTGCATGAAGGAACTGGCAGACCTTGTTGACAGCAAAAGAAAGATCAGGCCTGGTAAGTGTGAGATACTGAAGAGCTCCCACCAGACTCCTGTACTTAGTGCTGTCCTCTTTACTCAAAAGCTCACCTTCTGCAAGAGATAATTTTTCTGAGCTAGATAATGGAGTAAGTGAGGGTTTACATCCCTGCAATCCAGCTTTCCTGACCAGGTCAGTTGCATACTTTTCTTGAGAGAGGAGAAGTCCATCCTTGTGTTTCTTCACCTCAATCCCAAGAAAATAGTGCAAGTCACCAAGATCCTTCAGAGCAAAGTCTGCACTCAAGTCCTTGAGAAGTCCTGTGATTGCTTCGTCAGACGAGCTAGTCACAATAATATCATCAACATATATAAGAACAAATATGCATGTGTTGGACTTGTTGTAGATGAACAATGACGTGTCTGACTTGGACGGAACAAAACCTAGTGCTTGCATTTTATGACAGAGGCGTGCATACCACGCCCTTGGAGCTTGCTTCAAACCATATAATGCTTTATCAAGTTTACATACATAAGAGGGAGCATTCTTACTCTCAAACCCAGGAGGCTGTTTCATATACACTTCCTCTTCCAGAACGCCATGGAGAAACGCATTCTGAACATCGAGCTGTCTGAGACTCCATCCTCTAGAGACTGCAATAGACAGGACAAGACGAATGGTGGCTGCCTTTACCACTGGACTAAAAGTGTCCTCATAGTCTATGCCATATCTTTGTTTAAAACCCTTTGCATCTAGTCTGGCCTTATATCGATCAATAGTTCCATCAGCTTTCCTCTTAATCCTGAAAACCCACTTGCAATCAATCAAGTTTTTACCTTGCTGTGGGGGAACCAAGTGCCATGTTTTGTTCCTTTTCAATGCCATATATTCTTCATGCATAGCTTTCTTCCATTTTTCATCACGCAGTGCTGCTTCAAGGGTGCTAGGTTCACCTGGTTCACCTGTGGAGCAAATCATACCATACTTGGTTATGTGCTTGTAATTAACAGGCTGAATTACCCCTTGTTGCAGTCGTGTACGCCGCTGTTGAGGCACAGCCGGATCAGCCACAAAGGATCCACCAGACTGCTCCTGTGTGGCATCTGATCCCGAGGAGGATTCTAGGTGATTTTCTGCGGCTGTTTGCTGAAGTAGAGCGCCTGGAATGGCCACAGAAGATCCCGGTGCGGCATCTGCATGTGCATGCAGCCCATCATTGCGTGATGATGGGGAATCCACCTGGGTCGGGGCGCCTGCCGCGCCAGTTGCGCCCTCCCTGGCCCGTCGCGTGCCGTCGCGCCGCGTGTAAGTCACGGGCTCGCGGGCGTACCTCGTACCGCCTGGTTGGTGCAGGACATTGCGCGCCTGAGCGGTCGTGGCCCCGGTGGGACCGGCACGCGGATCTGGAGGGGAACCGCCGCGCGCGCCCGTGTCTGCGTCGGTGGATCCCGAGGCGCCTGCACCGGACAGAGGATCAGGAGGCGACCCCGAGGCGGATCCGATCCGCTGCAGCCGGGCGGATCCCGAGGGCGAGCTGTCTCCCCTGGTGAAACACATGGAATATGGCGCTGTTTTAGCTCCGTTTTCTTCAGTTTCAGCACTGTTTTCTCTTGTTTCATCAACACAAACGTCATGCACATCATTAGATGGGTTAGTCAACAATAAATCATCTATATTAGGTCCCCCTTGATCAAAACCAGTGAGATGAGTAGGCAAAAGAAGAACTTCTTTGCGTAGGAGTGCACCAGCATTTGGATGGAGATCGGCAAACGGAAATTTGGTTTCATCAAAGACTACATCTCGTGAGATGTAGACACGGCCAGTGGAGACATCTAAACACTTGACCCCTTTATGCTGTGCACTATATCCTATGAAAACACACTGTTTTGAGCGAAACATGAGTTTGTGATTGTTGTAGGGGCGAAGGTTTGGCCAACATGCACACCCAAAGACACGGAGAGACTTATAGTCTGGTTTAGTGTGAAGAAGTCGTTCTACGGGAGTTTCGTTGTGAATGACACGACTAGGTAGCATGTTGATGATATGAACGGCTGTGAGAAAAGCTTCGTCCCAAAACTTGAGAGGCATGGATGCACCTGCTAAGAGGGCAAGACCAACCTCGACAATGTGCATGTGCTTGCGTTCGGCGGAACCGTTTTGTTGATGAACATGTGGGCATGACACGTGGTGCGAAATGCCCAGATTTTGGAAGAAGGAGTTTAACTTTTCGTATTCCCCTCCCCAGTCCGATTGGACAGCGATGATTTTGCTATCAAACTTTCGTTCAACAAGTGCTTGGAAGTTTTGGAAAACTTGAAACACATCGGATCTCCGTTTGAGGAGATAGATCCAAGAGAATTTGCTATAGTCATCAATAAAACTGACGTAATACGTATGTCTACCAACAGAGGTGGGGGCTGGACCCCAAACATCAGAAAAAATGAGTTGCAGTGGTTTGGTAGAGACACTAGTGGAAATAGGATACGGTAATTGATGACTTTTGGCACGTTGACATGAATCACAAATAGTTTCAACATGACGCTCACCAACAAACGGGAGCTTATTTTTCCTAAGCAACTTTTCTACTAAAGAAAAAGAGGCATGTCCTAAACGATCATGCCATCGTGTAGACGAAAGCTTGATAGCACCACAAGCGTGTTTATTGAATCTTCTAAACTCCGGAATCAACGGGTAGAGCCCTCGAACACATCTACCTCGATAGAGAATTGTCCTCGTTGCCTGATCCTTGATCAAAAAGAAAAAAGGATGAAATTCGAGAAAGACATTATTATCAAAGGCAATTCTATGGACAGAGAGAAGATTTTTGTGGGCAGTGGGAACATGCAAAATTTTCTTAATGTGTAGGTTGCGACTAGGGGTACGAAATATAGAGTGACCAATGTGACTTATACCCATACCTTCTCCGCTGGCAGTATGAATTTGATCTTTGCCGCGGTATTTTTCTTTCATGGTGACTTTCTCAAGCTCGTTCGTGATGTGGTTTGTGGCTCCACTATCGACATACCAGTTGGTGTCAATGCCATAGGAACCATCAGCGGCAGCAACGACCTTGCCATCGTCTTGCGAATCAGCATCATCATCATACCTGTACCAGCAATCTTTGGCGGTGTGGCCGGGCTTCCCGCAGATCTGGCACCTTGGAGTTTCTGGACGCGTCCGGTTGCCACCACCGCGCCCGCGCCCGCGGCCTCGGCCACCCGAGCGCGGAGGAGAGTGGCCGCGGTCATTGCCGCCGCCGCCAGATCGCCCCCCTTTGTAGCGAGGAGGGCCACGCGAGCGGGATCCGCCACCCCGTCCGCGCGACGCCATATTTGCAGACGATTTGAAGCCACCAGTTCCCTGGAATTGGGCCATGCGTTGGTCGAAGTTGGACAACATGGCGAAGAGCTCGTCGAGGGTCGCAGGAGTAACTCGGGCGTCGAGAGCCGACACCAGAGGTTGATAGTCCGCCTCCAACCCATGGATGATGTACGAGATGAGCTCGTCGTCCTGGATTGGCTTGCCAGCCGCGGCCAGCTCATCGGCATAGCCACGCATGGCGGCGAAGTAGGAGGCCACCGAGAGGTTTCCCTTTTGCGCATTGATGAGGGAGGTGCGGATGTTGTTGATGCGACTCGCCGACTGCGACGAGAACATGGCCGCGAGCGTCGTCCAGAGCGCGCCCGCCGTGGTGACCGTGGTCACCGTGACCAGGACCTCCTTCGTGAGGTTGTTCAGCAGGTAGCCAAGGACCTGCTGATCCTCCCGTACCCATATAGGGTGGAGAGGGTTGGGCGATGAAGTCTCCTTGCCTTCCTTGGTGGTGACGAGGAGCTTGGCCGGCTCCGGATTGGTGCCGTCGATGTAGCCGAAGACGCCGGCACCGCGCAGCTGAGGTGTGATCTGCGTGCGCCACAGCACATAGTTCGTGCGTGATAACTTCTCTGTGACCTGGTTGTTGAGGCTAGGCGAGAAGGAGCCGGAGGAAGACATGGCTTGGATGGATGGGTTCGACAGAGGCTCTCGATGGGAAAAGGAGAAGCTCTGACTACCATGTACGAAGCGAAAGACGTCTTACCTCGTATCGAGGGGACGCTGCATGTATTATAGGCAGGGGTGCGAAGTCCTGATGCGCATACAGTTGGGATTACAACTTGGGAATCAAGCCAGGAGGAGATAGAGAATTGTGGTTACAGAAGATAAACACCTCCAACCGAACCAACAGAAGAATCCTACTGAAGTACGCTACAAGTCATGTACGGTGCCTAGATCACGTACGATGTATATCTGAAGATATCTGAAGTTTAACAGTTGGTACTTCCTTCCTCTAGGTGTGCAAGTCACCTTACGAAAATCAAATAATCTTAAAACACTTAGACACGGTACATTAATTTCCTCCTTATTTTTTATTTCATGACATATCAACCAATGAGAGATGTGGGCCGTGCATCCTTTCAATAATTTGAGACTACCAAACATGACATGCACTGGTTAGTTCATTCCATCTAATGATATTAATTAGCAAAAAGACATTAAGTTCTCTCGTTTTCCTCTCCGCCTTTGTCGCGGTGCACAACCTAAAATAACTTATACACCTAGACGAAGTGAGTAGTAATGATCTTTTCTGACCGAGATAACAAAGAATAGTGTAATTGCATGCAGACTAGAGACTTATTTATAATTTTGCATGTGGTAAGCTGAAGATTATGTAAACATAATGACAAAGTGAGTGCGCCCGGATGGCTGTTTAGGGTTGATTGATTGATTCAGTTCTAACAGCGGTTAGCAATGGCGGGGCGTGACCGAAACAAGAGTGGGGGCCAACTCTATGCCAGAACACACAATTTGCATGAGAAAAAAGCAGTCATACTAGAATAGAAAGGGGCGATTGAATGACCAATTGACCATATTTCGCGATTTCTACCTGAATAAAAAAATCATAATGCATCAAAATTTCAATCGGCTAATCGACGGGGTGGACATCAAAGTCGCAAAAAATCATCTTGGGGGCTTGTACTAATCAGATAGTACATGGTGTAGTTAACAAATCAACTAGGGTCAGGGCAACGAGCGTGGGGCATGCACTGCCGGGGTGGGTGACCCACGGGTGGAATTGCGGCTCCAGCCATCGAGAACACGAGGAGGAGCCTGGGGCGCGGGCGGCTTTGCCAGGGCGGACTGGGGTGGTGGGCTGTGGGCGTGCCGTTTGCGGTCACTCCGACCGCTAGTGAGAACCGAGAAGGTTAGAAGGGGAATGAGGTCTTCAGGAGGAGGTCCATGACCGTGAGTGGCGACGGCCGAAGTGAAGGCTGGAGGAGGATGTGTCAAGGACTCAGGTACGAGACGACTGTGGTTTCTGAATCGCTCGATCTGTGGTGCTGCAATGCAAATGGGCTTTATCTGCTGATTGTCTAGGCCCGAGTCATGAAAATATGGGTAGTAAAATTTTGTTTCCACTTTTGAAAGGGTGGTCGTGGCCCACTTTGGCCTCCACGACGTGCCGCCAGTGGAGGTTACGTAGTTCTTGATTTGGAGACGAGGAAGATGCATAGGACAAAGTGGGACTCCAGCTCTATGTTGCTGGAGATCGACCTACCATCCCACCTACAAACCATGAAAGCTTTTTCCTAGCTAGCTAGCCACGTAAGTAGGATAGCTTACAACTGCATTTACCACCTTCATCTCATGGTGCTTGATTACTATTGTTAGATCTTTGGGTACTCGATATTTGATTTTATTTTGTCCTATCACACAAAGCGTCTAACACGATTACACGACGTTCTACTTAAAGAATAATGCCATGAAAAATCACGATTAATATGACACGCCTCTGTTTTGGTGGAACACATGAGAAGTCTTGAAAAGTGAAGATATGACTACTCCACTAATCACTACACATGAGCCCTCTTGTGTACGCGAGGTTCACTATTCTTGACTATGGTGAAGCCCAAAGAATTGATAGTAGATCATCAAGGGCCAGAGCCGATCAATTGTCAGAACTTTGGACAAAGCTATATCATGTCGTAAATGAATTAAATCGAAGAACACTCGAGGTAAGCATAGCAAGAACATCAAACCCTCGCATCCGTATGTGATAAAGATCAAAACCTGCATCTACTCATAGAACCACTCATGATGTCACTATTGGGAAACGTAGAAGAAAACAAAAGAAAATCGCCCTACGATCACCCAAGAACAATATGAAGATTCATATAATGTTTGGATGAACGACTTAGAAAACCTGGGCAATCCCTTTGGTAGCAGGAGCAGAAGTTACATGCATTTTCTCTAGTAGTGGAGCTTCTACGAGCAGAAGAAGAGTTGCCGACTTCTTTACCCTTGAAGGCTTAAGTGTTGAATGGCTTAGGAGCTTCTTTCTTGGATTGCTATTTCTGATGCTTAGGGAAACCTTGCCCTTCATGCTTTCTCTTATTAGAGCCAACATGGAAAAAATAGTCTTTCTTCTGCCTCATGATCCTCTCTTCGTTATGGACGATCCTTTCAGTCATATCAGCGAGTGTCCATTTTTCCTTGAGAGAATTATAGTTGATCTTCAGTTGTTCAAAATCATTTGGAAGGGACTCAAGAATCATTATTATGAGAAGGATTCCACTTAAAGAAAATTCCCAAGCTTTAATCTTGGTGAAAGCGTTCACCAACCTCCGTATGTGCTGCCTAACGTTCCCGTCAACAGTGTACTTCTAAAGAAGGTTAGTAAAAAGCTCATGAGTGTACACTTTGTCGGATCTTTTGAATTGCTCCCCATTTCAGAAAGGAAGGCTTTAGCAGTGTCTTTCTTGGGGTGTGCCTTAGCAATGTCCGGTGATATTGTCGCATCCATGATAAGAAGCGCAATATGGCTGCAGTTGTTCCATTTTTCCATCTTAACATCATAGTCCTTTTTGTGTTCTCCATACCCTGTAGCACCTTGCACTGGTGCTATAGGATTTTTTTTCCTCAAGGCATCAAACTCATTACAATCCAAACATAATTGGACTTGGGACTTCCAACGTGGGAAGTTACTCAATGTAAGTGGTTCGAGCGTGTTGTATCAAAATGGAGTGAAAGCTAAGATTTTCATAAAGATTCATAAATAAACTTGCATGATTATAAATTTAGGTTGGTAAATAAAAAAACATGCCAATAATTTGAACTCCATGCCAAATCACCATTGGACAGAAAAAACATTGGATTAAAATATCATAAGGGATGACTCATAATAATAAAATAATGTTGGTCTGAATCAAAATTAGATTCAATTCGTTCTAAATTTAAACATCAACATTAAAAAGTTGTATCATTATTTTGATGTCTAAAAAATCATCATCATGCAAAAACACTATATAAACTGAGAACAAAATATCTTGTTGGTTCAATTTTATCCATAATAATAACGTGTTCATTATGTTTTTAGGCATTTTTTGTTTTAAACCGTGCAAACAATAAAAAATATTAACTTAAACGCACTAGATAGAGCGAGAAAAATTTGGCCCAAAAGTTAACCACGGTATCACGTAAAATGGCCCAGCCCAGCATCAAAATTCGTCAAAATAAAAAACCTATCACTGGACTGAAACAACCTGGGCAGCAGCCTACGAACAGATATGACCCTTTAAGGCCCACCAGTCCAGCTTGGAGCTCAGCATCGGGGTTTCCGATCGGATCGAACGGTTTCCGCTGATCCCGAGTGGAACAAAAACTGCCACGATGGAATACCCTAGCTCACTTTCTCCTGCCCTCCCGTGATTCTTAGGCCCTCACCGGTGGAAAAAGGGCCTTTGGTCGCGGTTCGCAACTGCCATTAGTCGCGGTTGCGCAACCGCGACCGAACGGGCGCGACTAAAGCCCCCCCCCCCCTTTAGTCGCGGTTGCTTAAGAACCGCGACTAAAGGCCCGTCCACGTGGGCGCCAGGTGGCCGTCGGGGCGGAGGACCTTTAGTCGCGGTTCTTCTGGCCAACCGCGACTAAAGGCCGCCGCAGGTTTAGGGTTTTAGCCCCCCCCCCCCCTTAAACCTGTTTTCTGTTTAATTTGTATTGTTTTATTTCTTTTGTGCTTTATTTTAATTTTGAAGGAGTTTCATATATACTACGGTACTACATACATGCATATGAATGTACAATTTCAAATAAATTTGAAATTAGAACCAAAAAGAATTCAAGAGGAATATACAATATATATTCAATATCATCGGATGACCATATACAATTTGAACAAGTTTCCATACATGATTTAATGCATATAAAGTTCTACGTCCTCGTAATAGTGTTCTCCTTTAGGATGGAGGACTTCCCTGCTGAACCATCCAGCTAGTTCCTCTTGAAGTGGTCGGAAGCGAGCTTCTGGACTAAGCATCCACCGGAGGTTATTCCTCTGAGCATTGGTATCACTCGGAACCCGCTCAGAGGTGTATCTCCGGATCATCTCACAGACATAGTATCCACATAGATTGGTCTCCGGTGGCTGAATATCCCCAGCATTCTTAGCCTTTAACATTTTGAATTCTAGCTCTTTTTTGAATTCACCGACCTTTGTATCTACGAACCGTCTCCAAACCCTACGAGGCAAAGAAAATTAAATGAACAAGAGAGTTATTAATTAGTTACTTGATATTAGGAAATGAACGAAATAGGCCGATCGATATAGAGCGCAAATGAATGAAAATAATTACTTCTGCAGCATTCTTCTCATGCCGCCCCAAAGCTTTGGATCCATATTCACAGAGTCGTGGACGAGACATTCTGAGGTGTTAACTTTAATTACTAGCAGAATCCAGTGGAACCTGTGGACACGATACATGCACAGTACGTCATGCATAACTCATCGATTAGCCGGCCACATACCATGCATGGAGTAAACAAAAGAGAATGTGCTCAAGACAGAAACACTCACTCAAAATGGTAAGGAAATAGAATATCACTTTTGAGTTCCTGCTTTGTAAGAAACTGCCACAGGTCTGCCTCCACGTCGGCGGGGTAACGCTCCAACACATGTCCATTAACGATGTGTGGGTCAATGAACCCAACATCATGGATGTTCCTTACTCTGCATTCCTTAATCTTCATTCTGCATGTATAATAGCGGACACAACAATATAGTTAGGACATATATATAGTGCAGGCAATATGAACGAGATGGGGTAGAAATTAATAAATCACTTACAGAATGTAGCAACTGATGATAGATTTATCGAGCTCGCGCAGATTGAAAAGCTGGAACAATTCACTCAGTTCAATTTGTACATAGTAATGTTTGAAGTGATGCTCATGTCTAACTTCCGCATAAATATATTCTTTGGCGTTTTTATTTTTTATGTAACCCTTGTACCATTTCAGCAGACCTTTCATTTGTGGAGGTAGATCCTTTTCCTGCGCAGGCTCGACGAGAGGCCCATTCTTGACATATGTAATTACTACCTCCTTCACTGGCGCCTCATCAAGGCCTAACAGTTCACGAAGAGTAATACCTAAGTTGGCCGCTTGTTCTCTGGCACTCGTTACAGTCAATCCCTGTGCTGCCGCAGCTTGTATGATCTCGGGGGCATCCGGACAGAAGGCTTCCACTATAAGCGGGGCAATCGATTGTTTACTTTGTTCCCCGAGCTGGGCAACTTGTTTCCCGCTTTTTTTACTTTCGGCCTTCTCCCGCTCTTTGTTCTCCTTGAACATGAGTGCCTGCCTGCGAAGTTCACGTGCATAGTCGTTAGGCAGATTCTTCGCGGCTTGGGACGGTGTGCTCAAAAATGACTTAGCCCACTTCTTTTGCTCATCAGAAAATACTGGCTTGGGCTCGGGCTCTCTTTTCTTCTTGCAGTCCGCCTTCCATTTCTCCAAATCAGCAGCCGCGGCCGCGTCGACTTCCTCGGCACTACGTTCCCAAGGCCTTGTGGGGAGAGGCTTCAGTGATGGCTCCGGTACCTTTGTGGTCTTAGGTACATAAGGGTCCGGGTTAATAATCCAGGACTGCTTCTGCTTCTTTGCCGGAGGTGGATTGGGGGGCGGCGTCTGATCACCCGCCGGACGAGGACTGGGGGGCGGCGGCTGATCACCCGCCGGACGTTGTGGACTGGGGGGCGGCGTCGGCTGACGTGACGGAGGTGTAGGTGAACCGCCACCACCACCACCACCACCACCACCGCCACCGCCACCACCACCACCGTAGGGGGGTGGACTTGTTGTCCTTGGCGCCTCGCCTGGAAACTTGATAAACTTCTTTTGCCATAGAATGAAATGGCGCTTGACATCTCCAAGTCTTTTCTCCCCTTCAGGTGTAGCAATGTCAATCTCCAGGTCCTCAAACCCTTGGACTATGTCCTCCACCGTGACACGAGCATAGCCATCTTGAATGGGGTTGTTGTGGTGGAGTGCTCCAGGTAAACATGGTAAAGCACTGCCGATGGCTACCTTCATGGACATGTTCCCGATAGGATAATACAGATGACATTCTTTCATCTCCTTTATATCGTCCACGGGGTAGCGAGGAGGCTCCGGTGAAGTAATTTCGACCACTAGAGGCTCCGGTGCAGTAATTTGGACCACCAGAGGCTCCAGTGCAGTAATTTCGATCGTCGGTGCACCTGCACCAGCCGGTGGGGCCTCCGTGGAAGCCACGCTGCTTCTCCGCTGCTGGCTTCCGAGATCCGCTGGATGATCTTCATGCTGCACCCGAGCTGCATCTCTTTCGGCTACTAGTACACTCATGGTTTTCTTCATCACATCCATTTCCGATGCCAACCGCGCCACAACATCTGCTTCCCGATCCATCTTTCTCTTACGGCTTCTGTAACCGTACGGGTCATCGTTCTGGGGGAACCCTATTTTCCACGGAATGTGCCCCATGCCTCGTACACGTCCTCCGTGTTCAGGATTCCCGAGGGCTTTTGTCAGCGCGTCGTTCTCTCTGTTGAACTTGATCTTCCCCTGTTGAGCATCCCTCATTGCGTTAATAAGGGCTTGGGTGGGTTTAATTAATTTGCCCCGGTAAACACACTCCCCTGTCTCCGGGTTCAGCGTTCCCCCATGCCCGTACCACCAGCTTTTGGCCCTTGGGTCCCATCCCTCCGTACCTGGACGGATTCCTCGCGCCCTCAGCTCGTTCTCCATCTTCTCCAACCTAGGCACCCAAATGCGATACCCTCCTGGCCCCATAACATGATTGTACTCCTTCTTAGCCGCATTTTCCTTATTTTTTTTCGATATTTGAATGAACTGCTCCGATTTCTTTTGCTTCACAAATTCTGGCCAATCATGTTTCAGTTTCTCATATTGTCCTTTGAAATCCGGAGTCTTGTTCTGCTTGACAAAGTCATGGGCTAGATTTTGCTTGAATTTCCGGAATGCGTCGGCCATCTTATGAAGAGCGAACTGTTTGACTAGCCTCCTCCTCTCCTTGTTTTCCTCAATCTTGTTACCCTCCTCATCGAATTTGTTGTATTCCGGAGGTAGAACGAAATGTTCCATAAGCTTCTTGAAGCAATCTTTTTTTGTTCTCTTATCGACAAAAGTGAAACCATCAATTCGTGCCTTCTTTGGCTCATTCCACTCCTGGACGGTGATCGAGACGTTGTCTCTAACAATGGCTCCGCATTGGCTGACAAACTTGGTGGCGTTCTTGCGGGGCTCCAGCGGCCTGCCGGTTGCACTGTCGACAACCTCGATGGTGCATGTTTCTCCTTGTTTCATCGTCTTGGTTGCGCCACGCTTTGACGACGTACTCGATTGTTTCGACGATCCGGCCGAGGGCTAAAATAAGAAAGAGTCGCGCGCGTTAGTACACACATATTTATTCAAATCAGTTAGTTTGTATCACCAGAGGCTCAATGTATATATATACCTCGGCGCCGGAGGTGGTTGCTACTTCCATTTGAAGATCGTCGTTTATCGACGTTTGTTCGGCATCATCTTGCTGACGGCGCCCTTCATCTTCACCGTCAAGGTTCAGATAAGAAGAGATATCATCTTCTTCTTCTCCGGTCGGCACATATAGAATATCGCCGTTTATGATGCCGAACATATGTGCTTCACCGTCCGGATCATAGTTGTCCATAATCGGGTCAGCTCTATCGTCCGCCATTATGTCAGTCCTGAAAACATGTAGTAAAAACAAATTAATTAAGTGAAGAAGGGGGGCGGTGGCGGTGGCGGTGGCGAAAGGGCGGTGGCGAAAGGAGGGGGCGAGGAAGGGGTGGGAGAGGGTGTCGCGGTAGAGCGCGAGACGGGGCGGCAGACGACGGCGTCACGGAGAGGGGAGGCGAGGACAACACATTTATAACCCTCGCCGTCCCCTCTCGATCCCTAAAAAAACACCGCGCGCATCGCCGCCCCCCTCGCCGCCCCTCTCCGTATAAACAAATTGTCCGAACAGAGCTTGGAGTAGAGTGGCTAGGGTTTGGCCAGGGATGCGGATGGAGACGAATATATGTGGGGTCGGGATGGCCCATGTGCAGGGCGGGGGGTGCTGGCCACACTCTTTTTTCTTTTCTTTTTCATTTCATTTCATTTTTCCTTTTCCTGTTTTTATCCTTTTCATCTTTAAAACAATTCAGTATATCAAAATATAGCAATGAAAAAAGATATTTGAGAAATCATAAAATGTATGTGAATTCAAAAAAATGAATCATAAAATGTTCATGGATACAAAAACATTGTGATTTTGCAAAAAAAAGGTTTTCAAAAAATGTTGATGATTTTGTGGAAAAAACAGGAATAAAAACATATTGTGTATTCAAAAAATGTTTAGGGATTTCAGAATAGTTCACGTATTTAATTTTTTCACTGATTCATGACATATTCGTGAATTTAAAAATTATTCGTGTATTTCAAAAAATTGATTTTATTAGACACAAAAAAATTCATCAAAACAAAAAAATATTAATGAATTCCAAAACATATTCTTTCTTCTTTCTTTCTTCTTTCTTTTTTTCTTCTTCCTTTTTTTTCTTCTTTCTTTTTTTCTTCTGTTGTTTTCTTCCTTTTTCTTTTTTTCTTCCTTTTTCCTTTTTCTTCCTTTTTCTTGTTTTTCTTCTGTTTTTCTTTTGTTTTCTTCTTCCTTCTTTCTTCTTCTTCCTTTTTCCTTTTTCTTTCTTCTTCTTCTTCCTTTTTCTTCTTCTGCCGGCGCGCGGAGGACGGCAGGCAGGGCCAGCGGGCGGCGGGCGGCAGGGCGGCGGGCGGCGGGCGGCGGGCGGCGGGCAAGGGCGCAAGGTACGGGCGGCGGGCAAGGGCAGGGCACGGGCGGAGGCGGCGCTCACTGGGGACGGGGGCGGCGGCGCGCAGGGCTTCGGCGTCGGCGTCGGCGTCGGGGCAGGGCTTCGGCGTCGGCGTCGGGGCAGCGCTTCGGCGTCGAGAGAGAGGAGAATGGGAAGTGGCAAAACTGCTAAGTGCAGTATTTATAGACGCACCTTTAGTCGCGGTTGGAGAGGCGGACCGCGACTAAAGGTACCCTTTAGTCGCGGTCCGCCTCCCCAACCGGGACTAAAGGGTTTTGGCGCCGCTTCCGTTCCCGCGCAGAAAGACCCTTTAGTCGCAGTTGGGGACAACAACCGTGACTAAAGGGTACCCTTTAGTCGCGGTCCGCCTCCCCAACCGGGACTAAAGGTCTGTGCTAGAACTGGCGCGGTGCGGTGGGATGTTTAGTCCCACCTCGCTAGCCGAGAGGCTTCGACAGTGGTTTATAAGCGCGGCTGCGCTCACCACTTCGAGCTCCTCTCAAATGCAGGCTTACGGGCCTATTCTGTCACTATGTGCCTGTGGGCCTACTCGGCCTTTTGCGGGCCTGAATCCTGGCCCTTTAATGGGTTTCTAGTCGTATTCAGGCCGTGGTGGCCCAGTAGGTGGCATATTTTCTTTTTTTCTTCCTTTTTTCCTTTTTCCTTTTTTCTTCTGTTTTTTTCTTCTGTTTTTTCTTATGTTTTTCTTCTGTTTGTTTTTTTCTTCTGTTTTTCCTTTTTTCTTCTGTTTTTTTCTTCTGTTTTTTTCTTCCTTTTTCCTTCTTTCTTCTTCTTCCTTTTTCCTTTTAAAATCAGAAAAATAAAACTAATTCATTTTAAAATCTTAAAAATACAATTATATATCAAAAAAATCAGAAAAATAAAACTAATTCATTTTAAAACCCCTTGAAGGTTTGACAAAAGGTTTGATACATCATTCAGTTCATCGACCAAATACAAAGTTTGGTACAATAAATTATTACACATCAATTCTTCCCTTGTGTCCCTGCTTGCTTACGATTGTGCCGTATCCATGGAGCATCCTCATCATTTAACTTAATGCTTGGGTCAATGTTCACTTTGAAGGGCGGAATTTCACCAAACATATTATAATCTTCTGACATGTCTGTCTTGTCCTCCACTCCCACGATGTTTCTTTTCCCTGAAAGAACAATGTGGCGCTTTGGATCATCGCATGATGTACTGATCGTTTTCTTATCTTTCCGTTTCCTCGGTTTGCTACTCATGTCCTTCAAATAAAAAACCTGAGCGACATCTTTGGCAAGGACGAATGGTTCGTCAAGGTAACCAAGATTGTTGAAATCCACCATTGTCATTCCGTATTGCTCGTCCACCTTTACCCAACCTCCTGTTAGCTTGAACCATTTGCACCGGAACAAAGGGACCTTAAAGGAGGGTCCATAGTCAAGTTCCCATATCTCCTCTATGTAACCATAATATGTGACCTTTTGCCCATTCTCGGTTGCTGCATCAAAGCGGACACCACTGTTTTGGTTGGTGCTCTTTTTATCTTGGACGATCGTGTAAAATGTATTCCCATTTATCTCGTACCCTTGGAAAGTCGTTATAGTCGAAGATGGTGTCTTGGCCAACATGTACAGCTGATCTACAACATCATTGTCATTCATTAAATGTTTTCTCAACCAACTGCCGAAAGTCTCCATGTGGGCCTTCCTAATCCAGGATTCAGGCTTCCCCGGGTTGTCCGAGCGTAAAATATTCTTGTGTTTCTCAAAGTACGGAGCCACCAAGCTGGAATTGGTCAGTACAGTGTGGTGTGCTTCAGTCAGAGAATGGCCGTCCATACATATCGTTGATTTCCTTCCGATCGTGCCTTTTCCACTTAGTCTCCCCTCGTGCCGCGATCGAGGAAGACCAATCGGCTTAAGGTCAGGAACAAAGTCAACACAAAACTCAATTACCTCCTCATTTCCATAGCCCTTGGCGATGCTTCCTTCTGGCCTAGCACGGTTACGAACATATTTCTTTAATACTCCCATGAACCTCTCGAAGGGGAACATATTGTGTAGAAATACAGGACCGAGAACGAAAATCTCTTCGACTAGGTGAATCAGGATCACATCGTTCTGTAACCGTGGTAGAACTTCTGGATTGATTACCTTCTGAGAGATTGCATTGAGGAATGCACATAGCTTCACAATGGCTACTCGAACATTTTCCGGCAGGAGCCCCCTCAAAGCAATCGGAAGCAATTGCGTCATAATCACGTGGCAGTCGTGAGACTTCAGGTTTTGGAACTTTTTCTCCGCCATGTTTATTATTCCCTTTATATTGGACGAGAATCCAGACGGGACCTTCATACTGCTCAGGCATTCAAAAAAGATGACCTTCTCTTCTTTGGTCAGAGCGTAGCTGGCACGACCTTGAAACCATTCCGGATGCCGGTCATCAGGGTCTTTCAAACGTTGCTGGTCCTGCCGTGCTTCCTTTGTATCATTTGTCTTCCCATACACGCCCAAGAAGCTTAGGAGGTTCACGCAAATATTCTTCGTAACGTGCATCACGTCGATTGCAGAGCGGACATCTAGGACTTTCCAATATTCTAGCTCCCAGAATATAGATTTCTTCTTCCACATGGCTGCGTGCCCGTCAGCTCCCTTCGGAACTGATTGTCCGCCAGGACCCTTTCCAAAGATGACTTTCAAATCCTTGACCATATCAAATACCTCAGCACCAGTGCGTTCCGCAGGCTTCGGCCGGTGATCTGCCTTGCCGTTGTAATGCTTGCCTTTCTTTCTTACTGGATGAATTTTCGGAAGAAATCGACGATGCCCAAGGTACACGTTCTTCTTACAATTTGGCAAATGTACACTTTCAGTCTCATGTAAGCAGTGCGTGCATGCATTGTATCCCTTATTTGACAGTCCCGAAAGGTTACTAAGAGCAGGCCAATCGTTGATGGTTACGAAAAGCAACGCTCGTAGGTCAAATTCCTCTTGTTTGTGCTCATCCCACACACGGACACCACCCCACAGCTGTAAAAGTTCATCAACTAATGGCCTTAGGTACACATCGATGTCGTTGCCGGGTTGCTTCGGACCTTGGATGAGCACTGGCATCATAATGAACTTCCGCTTCATGCACAACCAAGGAGGAAGGTTGTAGATGCATAGAGTCACGGGCCAGGTGCTATGGCTGGAGCTCTGCTCGCCAAAAGGATTCATGCCATCCGTACTTAGAGCAAATCTTATGTTCCTTGCGTCAGCTGCAAAATCTTTGAACCATCTGTCGATCTTTCTCCATTGCGTTCCATCTGCGGTGTGTCTCAACTCCCCGTCCGACTTACGGTCCTCTTTGTGCCATCGCAACAACTTGGCATGCTCTTTGTTCCTGAACAGACGTTTCAACCGTGGTATTATAGGAGCATACCACATCACCTTGGCGGGAACCCTCTTCCTGGGTTTCTGGCCCTCAACATCGTCACCAGGGTCATCGCCTCTGATCTTATAACGCAATGCAGTGCATACCGGGCATTCATTCAAATTCTCGTATTCACCGCGGTAGAGGATGCAGTCGTTGATGCATGCATGTATCTTCAGAACCTCTAAACCTAGAGGGCAGACAACCTTCTTTGCTTCGTACGTACTGGCGGGCAACTCGTTATCCTTTGGAAACATATTCTTCAACATTTTCAGCAAGTTTTCAAATGCCGAGTCAGCTACACCTGCCTCTGCCTTCCATTTCAGCAAATCCAGTGTGCAGCCCAGCTTTTTCAGACCATCATCGCATCCGGGGTACAGCGCCTTTCTGTGATCCTCTAACATGCGATCCAAATTCTCCCTCTCCTTTTCAGTTTCGCAGCGTCTTCGTGCATCAGCAATGGTCCGACCAAGATCATCAACGGGATCATCACGTGCCTCTTCTTCACCTTCCCCTTCACCTTCAGTATCCTCCATGAAAGTATCACCGAAATGAGCAAGATAGCTTTCATCGATGAAATCATCCCCTTCTTCATCTTCTTCCATTATAACCCCTCTTTCTCCATGCTTGGTCCAACAATTATAGCTTGGCATGAAACCGTGCCGAAGCAGATGCATGTGAACATCTCTTGAGGAAGAGTAACCCTTCTGATTCTTACAGATAACACATGGACAGATAACAAAACCCTCCTGCTTGTTCGCATTAGCCACTACGAGGAAATCTTTCAAACCCGTAGTGAACTCGCCGGAGAGTCGGTTACCGTACATCCATTGCCGATTCATCTGCATTATTATAATATAAAATATATAATTAACCATCATGCATTTGTTAAACTAACTAGCTACAAACAATATAAATTAAACAATGAACTGCACACATGCATATTTTATCAATAACACACATGCATGAAAGGTTCAAGTTGCTAACCGCGATCGAGGAGGAAAAAATAAATGAGGAACCTCAAGTGTGGCTCCAACACTTCATATCATGTTTGTTTCACCCTCTTAGGGCATTTCATCAAACACCTTGTGTGCATAAGAGGAACCAAAAGCAAACCTACACCCCCTTGTGAAGCTTGTGAAGAGAAGTGGCACCAAATGGCTAAGTGAGCGTGCTGAACTGGTATATATAGGGGAGGAGCTTTAGTCGCGGTTGGCCTGGCCAACCGCGACTAAAGGCCTTTGCGCACCTTTAGTCGCGGTTGGCCTGGCCAACCGCGACTAAAGCCCCTCACGTGCACCAGCTGGCCATCGAGCGCCCTGGGCCCAGGCCTTTGGTCGCGGTTCGTCTGCCGAACCACGACTAAAGACTTCATTAGTCGCGGTTCCTACAGTTTCGCGACTAATGGGGCTGGATGGAAGCCTCTTTTTCTACCAGTGCCTGTTTGGTTCATAAGTCCTAGGACTTTTCCTAGTCCCAACTAAAAAGTCCCTACTTCCTAAAAAGTCCCTTCCTGTTTGTTTCCAGGACTAAAAAGTCCCTAGTGCCTTCATAGAGGTTATTAAATGACACGTAAAAGACCATGTTACCCCTAGTATATAGAAAAATAACAACCAAACAACACCATGGGGTGGCGGGGCAATGGGTACAGGGAGGGGTATTGTTGAAAAAGTCCCAAAAAAGACTCTCCTTGAGAGTCTTTTTCATTTAGTCCCAAAAAGCAACTTTTTAGTCTCTAATAGTCCCTCATGTTTGGTTAAAAAGTCTCTAAGAGGGACTTTTTCTAGTCCCTACACCTAAAAGTCCTTGGAAACAACCCCCCCCCCCTTATGTTCTCCCAAAGAGCAGGAACAACGGCGGCGGCTCAGGGCACACCAGTCATGGCTGCGCGGCAGCTCCGCTCGCCAGCAAAGTGTGCAGAGGATCTGATCCAGCACGTTTTTTCGTCGACTGAGGCCTCTTAGTCCGCACGTGGTCGGTGATTGGTACAGCGGGGAGGGACGCGTCGGCCACCGCAGAATTTGGGGAAGACAGCTTCGCGCACGTCGACGGCCATACACGCGCACATCCATTCGAGCAGCAGCATGGTATAAGGGCATTCACGCTTCACTCCGTTGGGGAGGGACGGCGTCACGACATCCTCACCCTCGCGCAGTGGTTGGCGCTACACGACCCTGAAGGGTAAAGGCGACGATGCGGCGCATCAGCTGAGTTTTTTTGTTAGTTCTTCTCCAATTCGTGTACATTTTGTTTGGGGAAAATAATTTTAGTTTGAGAATTAAGGTTCTACCGAATTGGGTAGTTTTTTATCTAGGTTTTCTAATCATGCATGTAGATGCCCCATTTTCTTGCAATTTTTACATCAGGGGCATGGGTCAATTACACTTAACCAAGACATTATTGTGAGCGTTAAACATTAACAGAGTGAAGTCAATTAGAATAAAACTTGATCCTTTATAGTGGGCAATTAGCATGAACATAAACAGCAGAAGGCATATTGGGCTAACAAGAGGCTTAGATCATATCTTAAAACATATATCCATAATCATAAGATTGATCTACTGATCAAATTAGGGTTCTGGTACAATTATGTAGGCTACTTATACCATTGTTAGAACTAATGCATCAGTAGAATGTCATACACATGATCAGATTGCATTTAGAACACCCAATTGACATGCACAGAGAAGGTTTAGGGATCATTACAGGTCACGGAGGTCGATATGATCACCTGCTCGATGCAAGCGTGATTGATGGATGATGCAGATGTCGTACTCGATCTCCTGAACATCCTAATCCCCTTAGGGCACCACCGGGACTGTCCAGGGACAGCGGCGGCCAGGCTAGATCTTCCCATTCCTTTAGCACACCTTGATCGGATAGGTGTGAGAAAATATTGGGAGGAGAGTGAAACCTGACATGAATTGTGATTTCGCAGGGTGGCCAGCTCTGTCCCATTATCCCTTTAATATAGCGCTGTGCAACAGGGGACCAAAACCACGTGTTGGTTAGGGTGCCCCCGATCAGGGCGATTTAGTTGGAGACGAGGTGCACGACCGTTGGTGCGTGGGCCTCTCTTAACATTATTCTTTGCCTTTTTTTCTGTTAGGCTATTAGATCTAACTGCCTGTTTAGTCGTCAGTTCAAAGTCAAAACCAACAATTTTGCCCCCTATACATTTGTAAGCCAAGCAGAAATTCGGGCTATGAATCGACCACATGCACATTTTAGTTACGGTTCGCTTAACGTGAACAATGGACGACCATGAGAATTTTAGTTACGACCTCGATCTGTTCCAAGAGTCTTCTCGTTGCCATAGCCAAGTGTACATCCAAGTTGATGCCACTTAATGTCAGGAGCCCCTACAAGCTGCGTTGTGGGCTTGTCCCTCGACCGATACATGGGCCTGGCCCATCGGGGAACAACTGAAGCTGCAGACTACAAGTACCAGCGAGTAGATATCGTTCTGGTTATCCAGTGGATCACGAAACCCGGCGGCGGCGGCTATCTTCTTCCCCTTCCTCCTCCTTCCCCAATTCTTGTATCCTGTGATTGTAATCCCTAAATTGCTACACGAATTCGTGAGAAGAGTACTAGATCGAGAGAAGATATTGTTAGGTTGCTAACACTTAACAATGTGTCAATGTCTGTAGCATGATGAGACTTGCAGGCTCTGTTAATTAATTATAAGTTGGGCGGGCCTCGGTCCATCCCCAAGTTGATAGGAGTCGGTAGGCCTTGTTTCACAGTTAATTAATGGTCTGCCAGTTGTTGAGA
This sequence comes from Triticum aestivum, assembly GCF_018294505.1. Lineage (NCBI taxonomy): Eukaryota > Viridiplantae > Streptophyta > Magnoliopsida > Poales > Poaceae > Triticum > Triticum aestivum. The sequence goes on along the minus strand of NC_057813.1, from coordinate 759,126,312 downwards.
CCTGACTGAAGTGATAGATAGGTCAGGTCGACACACGGTGCGGAATGGGCGTTGTTCAAACAAAAATGAGGCCGCCTGTGCCGATGCAGCTTGATTTATGGAGTGCACGCGCACGGCACCTGCTTGATGGAATGCCACCGCGGATCGATCCCTTTTCAATTGGTCCGTCCATGTGCTCTCTCCAACAACCCCTCTCATCCGTCGCCACCTACGCCGAGCCTAGCAGTTCTCTACAAGGCCAATTCCTTTACAGTAGCAGGAATTTCAACTATGCACAGAATGCATATGCACAGTGTGCTGTTCACGAGCAACATCAACTGAGTTTTGCAGCTGGAAAGACAGTCGGTCAGACAAACGTCCCATTTTACGCCAGCCTAGCTGTTATTAACTATGCCCATTATAAGCCATGATGGCCTTCTGTCCCTAGTACTTACGTTACCTGTAGCCCCTGATTTAGCTCCTACGCTGTTATTATTTACTACCGTTAGTTAGGACTTAGGAAACAAGATATGCTACCCTCCCAAATTAATTTAGAAAAAAGTCCACTTAACCATTCTTAATTCTGAAACCGCACAGTCAACTCTCCCAGCCTTTAGAACTGATGCACATGCACGTCACCATCTTAGTATATGGTAGTTCTGCAGAAGTTGCAATCGAACATGGGAAATCTCTCTCTGAGATCTATTTCTCAGTCCTGTCAAAACTGATGTTGGAGGCCAATGCAGAAGACCATCTCTTGTTCACAGAAATGGAAGACTTAACCTGCTTTAAGCCCTCTTGTCAGGAAAGGTTACAACTGCATTTACCAACCAGACTGGGGTGATGCTTGGTCAATCGATATTCGATTTTGTTTTATCATATTACACAAATATACCAACAGAATGTCTACTATAGAATAACATCGTTGACAATAAACACCGTATGTGTAGTACTGAAGCGGGCCACCGACTCTGGTACATCCCGGAACAACACCATTAGCCTGCTCTGGTACAAAGACGAGAGAGATCTTGCAGTAGTTAGCTTCCTGATGCAGGCCAGCGACGCGGCCAAAATGGTGAAGTTAAAGAGAGGGTGAATTGAATAGAAAAGTGGTGTCTTGGTTCTGGGGAAAGCGACCAGAGAAGTGCGGCGAGGGGCTGGCGACCATAGTGGCAGCGCTGCCGTGGGCCTAATAGCTTATATGAACAATTCTGGTTTGGATCTCAATTAATAATCGTGGTCCCGTATTTTACATCAATCAGATATTCTGGTTTGGGCCATGCGTAGCTACCACCACAGGTAGCAAATTATTTCCGTTTTACATAAAGTCCTAGATGCGCCCTCTTCTTCCTCCATCTAGGACATTGGACTATGGGCTATCGTTCTGCCCGATATCTTCTACTACTTGCTCAGGATCTCAACAACAATCATGCTGATCTATAGAAGGAACTTGATTCAGGTCATGAGATGGAGGTCCTTGGGGCTGGCATTGTAGATTTCAATTATTCCGTGTTAATGATGAAATACACTTTTACAATTTTTTTTACTACTGGACAGTCCCAAAACAGTGATTAGTAATTTAGTATACGCATAGGAATGTACTTCAATTGTCAGATATTTTCCGGCCGCTGAACAAGACTAGAAAAATTCGGTTCATATACATACTTGCTCTTATTTTTATTTCATACTCATACACACATGAAACAAATTTGTGTCCCTAAAAAAGTGGAAGATGCATATAGTATTAAAACAAATGAATTGAGAATGAAAACACACACACATGTGAAGTTGTAAACATAAACACACTCAATTTGGTACGCGCTTGCTATTTTCTGATGAAATGTTGAACCACTTTATTCATGTGGGCTTGCCAAGCAGATGTGTCAGGAGTATCACATCTAGAAGTACTCCCTCCGTACCATAAATGCACAGTTAATGGAAAAAGTTACAGACATTATAAACATGCTTCCAGAATGCAATATATATGCTGAAATTTCTAAATAAAAGTAACGTTATAGTCAAAATTTGGACAAGGCAGCAACCCCTGTCTAGGCATGCAAAGGAAACTTACAGGAAGGGCTCCACAGGTCCAAGATAGCTTTTCTAGTCTCGTCTTCGATCCTTGATTGTACAATCCGAAGGGGGGTTGCGGTTGCTGCGGGAGCGTGCTGCGGGAGGGGGGCAGTGGCGAGGGGGGCAGCAGTGAGGGGCGGCGCAAGTGGGAGGTGCGCGGCGGCGGCGATCGGCGCGGCGGGAGGCGCGACGGAAGAGAAGGGAGGACGCAGCGGCAGTGTGGTGCGGCGGTGGTGGCGGCGGCGGCGTGCGCGGGGAGGGCGCGGCGGCAAGCCCTAGGGAAGGAACGACCAAGATGATACCATGTGGACGGTCTAGTTTGCAATACAATTGACGTTGTATTGATGAGGTGCTGGTGCACGTATATATAATTACAAGATAGGCCTCTACCTCAACTATACAAGACTCGGAGATGGGCCACAACTCCAATATACATGCAACACAAAATACATACTCAACAAGGAGAGATGGGAGAGATTTTGACAGTGCATCGTCAGGGTTTTTCAGTACATGGGGATGTTTGGGTAGTGAAAGGATAGGTATAACCCTCATGTTTGGGGACAGTGGACAGTTTCTTTATTGACGTGTAGCCTTTCCTCAAAACAAAAGCAAAAACATGATGTCAAGTTATTTCTTTACGGACAACTAAAAGACCAGGTATAGCACGATTGTGTAATATGTATGGCATATAACAGATCAGAAAGAGGAATTTGTAGGTAGCTTACCAAGCTGATCGCCTAGTCAGAAAGAGGAATTTGAGAAGCACGTTCCTTAAAAATACCTCCTCTGGTTTCCGCCGGGCGTACCCAGCTGACCTGCAATCCATGGACCAAACTGCTCTTGTGGTCGCCGTGGAAGCTCCAGCTCCACCGTCAAGCACGGACTGCGACTGGACCGAGCTTCCTGCGGTCATACTCGTTCGTATCTTCGGCACCCTGCAGATCACGGATCTCTTCAGCTCCGGCGGTGTCTGCTGTTCATGGCGCCGCAGCTACGTGGAAGCCCGCCGGTTCCGGCTGTGCTCGCCGCACCAGGGCCCCTGCCTGGTCTACTCCGCGGCAGACCGTGACGACAGCACGGCCACACTGCATCACCTGACCACGGACAAGCTCTGCCACGTCACCATCCCGGGCTCGTCCCACGGCTGGCTCATCACAGCAGACGACCGCTCCCATCTCATCCTTGTCAACCCCATAACTGGCGCTCAGGTCGCCATGCCGGCACCAAAAACCATGCACAACGTCGAGCTCCGTTATGGCGAGGAACGCCGCAAACTTGACGGCTACGATCTTATTTACGTGGACACGTTGCCACACCGAAAAAAAGCCATATGGACTTTCACTGCAGCAAGGTTGCTTTTGCTTCTACATGATTGTAGCCATGTCGTGCGACCCCGTCCAGTAAAAATTGCGTCGTGTTACCTGTACACAAGCCTCAAAACCTGCTCTCCTATGCTAGGGTGGGAACACCAAGTGGACTTGGGTTGATACACAAGAAGAATGCAAGAGCTACATTGATGTTTGTTAAAATAACGGCGATGGTTTGTTCTATGCTCTTCGAGGTTGTGGTGATGTGCATACCATTGATATTTGTGGACAATCTCCACTGGTGAATATTGTCTACAAGCACAAGGCGGATTATGATTCCGACAGTAAGTATATTGTACAAGCGTCATGGGGTGATTTCTTTCAGATATGGAGATGGGATCGATATCTTGAGGATGACGAGGAGGTGGTGGAGGACAACGACGATAATGATGTCGATGAGGGTGTGGAAGAGTTAGTGGAAAGGGAGGAGGATGAGGATCAGGAGGAGGAGGTGGCGCAGAATGCTGACGTGTTAGTGGAGGTGGACAATGCAGATGTTCTTGTGGAGCAGCGGACCATGGAGGACGACGACGAGAAAGAGTGTGTGACAGCCCGCTTTGTTGTCTACAAAATCGACTTTGTCAAACAAAAGCTCACCAAAGTACACAATCTCAAAGATCACACACTGTTCACGGGTTTCAACACTTCATTTTTAGTTCCGGCGAAGGACTTCCCCACATTAATACCCAATAGTATCTACCATACAGATGACTTGAATCATAATACTTTCTCCAAGAGATTTTCAGATAGACAGGCTTTGATTGACAAGGTCCTTCGGCAGGTTTTCATCTTCAATATGGAAGATTGTAGTTTCACGAATATACTGGCTCCCCATTCTTCAATATTGAATTGGCCCCCACCGGTTTGGATCCTGCCATAATTTTCTTGTGTTTAGAAATTTATGTACCTAAGGCAAGGACGTTGTAAAGTTTGGTGTTTCATTAATTAGGAATACTAGTCGGCAACCCGTGCATCTGCACGGGCTAGCTATCATTAGAAAAACATGATAGTTAATCTTATTGAATGACATATTTTTTATGAATAACTATAAGACATTGTAGTTACAAAAAGTTCTGCAAACCTTGGCAATGCTCTAGTAAGATATTAATAATCAAGACTACACATTGGTTATTGAACGACATTTGTTCTATGAACAACTAAAGAAGATTGAAAGGTAATAAAACTTCTGAAAACATTGGCGATATTAATTATCAAGACCGCACATTGGTGTATAACTATGAAGATGCACAAATCTATTAGATTGAAGCAGTAAGACATCTTATGCAAACTTCTAACCCACATATAGCTAATGCGCAAACAACATGCACGACCCAAAAGCGTTTTAGTAAGGATCTATGCGAATATAATTTGCCATGTGTAGCACAATGCAATTTTCCTATGATATACCAAATATGGAAGGATTAAATGTATAGAGACGAATCAGTGTGATAGCAATGCAAGTGGAGACTTAATTACAATATCATCAGGATTTCCATCCTTAGTACTAATGAAACTGGGACCTTACTAATTTTGTATGAAACTGATTTTTATATATTAGAAATATGCATCACATAATCTTATGCAAATCCTATCCATTGAATTTCTTCATATAAAAATTCTTGAACAACATTGACCAAGCACACTTAGGGCAGCATACTGAAAGAATCATGTGTATTCACTCTTCTCTGCATAAATGAGTCCATCTCATGACTCTTCTTGTGATCCTGGTAGCAAAATATGAACATTTTGTGCTGTTGTATCGGGTCCATTCTCCGAGTCATGTGACCATTCTGCATCTGAGATTTCTAATGATGCCACTTCTCTAAAAATACGTACCTACCTGCATATAAGAAAATCACAACCATAGTGAACAAACCATGCATACAACTAATTATGCCCGAACGCACTTCCGTAACAATGCATTCAATAATGCCTGTCGTACTCAGAGAAATAATTCATTCAACCATACTTTTTTTTTGCGAGAAAGCTTTCGATCTATTCATCTTCAATTATGGAAGTACAACGAACACCAGAAATAATAAAAATTACATCCAGATTCGTAGACCACCTAGCGACGACTACAAGCACTGAAGCGAGCCGAAGGCGCGCCGCCATCATCGCCCCTCCCTCGCCGGAGTCAGGCACAACTTGTTGTAGTAGACAGTCGGGAAGTCGTCGTGCTAAGGCCCCATAAGACCAGCGCACCAGAACAGCAACCATCGCCGATGAAGAATAACGTAGATCGAAAGGATCCAACCCGAAGGCACACGGACATAGACGAACATCAACCAGATCCGAGCAAATCCACCGAAGATAGATCCGTCGGAGACACACCTCCACACGCCTACCAATGATGCTACACGCACCATTGGAACGGGGGCTAGGCGGAGAGACCTTTATTCCATCTTCAGGGAGCCGCCGCCGTCTCGTCTTCCTGAGCAGGACACAAACCCTAACAAAACTCGAAGAAAGAACTAACAACGAAGCCCTCCCGCCGGCTCTTGCCAAGGTCCACCGCGTCCCCATGGCCCTAAGGCCAGTGGAAACGAGGCGGACCTGCGGCGACGCCGGCGAGAGGCACAAACCCTAGATTTGTTTTGGAGGAGGAGGAGGAGGAGGCGGCTGCTTGTGCATCCATCGTTGAATAAAGGTACCACTAAAGATTATCCGGTTCAAAAAGGGAAATATATTTCTTCTCAAATCCATCATAACTGAATAAAATTCGTTGTTCGTTAATGCAACTGTCATACTTGAGTAAATACAACATAGGATACTCATGTAAGTGTCATATAGATCCTTGGTATGTCAATGTATTACTTGGGAAAAAAATGTATGTTGCGACTAACTTCGAGAAATGTATATATGTGAATTGATCAGCACTCTGGAACACCTTCTTTGGCGTGCATTCTTTTTTCCTTATTTCCTCAAGCGGAGTTTTAAAGTTTAAGATATGAAGATTATAACAGAATAATAACTAATGACAGAAAAACGTGGATGAACTAAGTACACCAAAATACATGGATTTCACCAAGTCACTTCATGGCGTAAGTTTTATTTGAACAACAATAATAATTGCTTAATCCTACTAACTTGATATCTCCACAACCTCATAATAGCTAATGTCCTTATTCGGTGGCCAGCTAATACTGTGTGATCAAAATATAAAAATGTATGGATTATGTGATCCAACGATGAAATAGAAAATACATGAATGACTCATACTAAAGTGCGATTGATTTGCATATTCAGACGATAACAAAACTGTACCTAACACGCAGGTACATGCTTCAAAATGAGATCAAGGACATGAGCTAAACTGAATCAAACGTACATTATCCAAATTAGAAAAACTCAAATAATCTCGTTGCCGCACTCAAATTAGCACCAGGTATGATCAAACCACTCTCAGTTGATAGTTTTCATTTTTTGATCGAATAACCATCGAATACCGTTGACCAAAAAAGCATGCGAAATATGCATGCATGTTACAGAAGAAGCTAACAAATACATTCTGTATAATTAACATTTCACATGTATGTGCTATAGATTTAAGAAAAAATAATTGTAAGTAGTTACTAATGGAGCTTTATTCTCAAATACTAATGGATTGCCACCAGTTCTCAACAGCTTGCCATCCATATAACCTCCTGTGTGGTAATATATGGCAAAGGAATAAAGGAGATGTTTCCAAATCTGATTCAGTGATTCATATGGTGGTATACCAACAAACTTACACCAGACTTCTAGAAAAAGAGGATGGGTCATCCCAAGCAAACAGGTTGGTTGTGGTAGTTCTTGTCGTTCTACAACGGAGCGAGAAAGAACCTAGTGAAACTGCTGAATTATGTTAATATAAAATAGTCCTAATTAATTTAGATTCACTATGACTTGTGTGAGGAGAGAAGAAATGATGCACCAGCCTTGATTCCAGCCTTGATTGCAAGGGTAAACCGAGGAATTGAGGGCTCTAACATTGTATCTCCATTGGAGCCCATCCAGCACCCGGATTGCTGCCGTGGGTGCGTGCTTGCGACGATTTGCAGTTGTGAAACGTGAGAATGAGAGGAGGGTTTGGGACTGAGGTGGGACGTCTCGTCGTCTGGACTGGTTACTGCGGGCGATCGATCCCGCTGCCATCAAAGCCACCAAGGAGGTAGAAACGGATTTGTTACCTTCACCGGCATGTTGCGAAAACGGATCAGACGGTGACTATGATTTGTGGGACGCACCAGCCTTGATTTCAGCCTTGATTGCAAGGGTAAACCGAGGAATTGAGGGCTCTAACATTGTATCTCCATTGAAGCCCATCCAACACCCGGATTGCTGCCGTGGGTGTGTGCTCGCGACGATTTCTCTTTGTGCAACGTGAGAACGGGAGGAGGGTTTGGGACTGAGGTGAGACGTCTAGTCGTCTGGACTGGTTACTGCGGGCGATTGATCCCGCTGCCATCAAAGGCGCCAAGGTGGTAGAAACGTATTTGTTACCTTTCACCGGCACCTTGCGAAAACGGATCAAAGGGAGACTATGATTTGCATCTTTTTTGTTTGAGGTAAAGAGGGAGAATAGAGAGAAGAATCCCATGCTAGTAAGATCCTAATCGGAGAGAAAGGCGACTCCATGGGGCGGTCATGGAATTGAAAACCCTAGGCCGAGCAGCCTTTTTTTAGTTGAAAGACGGAGCAGCTTGTGGAGATTACATACGTGTGAGTAGCTTCTGGAGATTAGATACGACTGTTTTTCTTTCAGATCACGTTCGGCCGTTGGAAGACTGTCCAGCAAGTACGTATAGAAGTAGGACTCTTCTATCAAAAATAGGTAGGACTCTTTTTTTATCATGTGATTTCAGCCGTACGTATAGAAGTGGGACTCCTTTTTAATGAGACCAATATAATTATGTGTACGTATACTCAGAAAAAGAACAGGAGAAGAATTTGTGAGAAATCTTTTTTAACTTCATTGCGTTGTGAGGTGTCCTTTTGTAACGTGACTTTTAGAATTTGACGTAATCTATTTTTTTCCAGGCCTTTCAAGTCTGATTAATTCTAGATTAAATCTGGCCGTTATAACTCGGTCCCATCAGAGATTAACGGCTCATATTTTCTAATTAACGTGGTAATTTTTTGGAAGTCGCTAATTAGTATAGGTATAGGTAGATTCTAAAGCTGTTCAATCAGACCTTGATGAAATGTAGATTTCCCCTCCCTGTTCATACCTACCTGCAGTTTCATCACATAGTTAGAATTACTTAATATTGTGCAGTATGGTTATAGTTATTTATGTTATCTCTATTATTATGAATAATATTTGTGATACATAACCTTTGATCCAGTACGTTAGGAATTAACGCTTGAAAAATATTTTGTATTCTAATTTTTTAAGCGGACGCACTTCACACATAAATGTTCAATCTTTTTTGGGTAACGATTCTAATGGGCCAACCAGCTGAGCCTTCCACCGGTCACGCGCCGGGATTGACCAGCTGCACTGCCGCACTTCGGCCAGAATCACTGGATAGTGGGGATGGGATCTTGCCGGTGTAGTGGACGGATAAGGAACCGCTCGCGCTTGTGGAGTTGATGAGAAAATGAGTGGGTGAGAGCGAGGAGCCCGGAAGAAATGTTGTGCATTCGCTTAATTGGTCACGCAACGCGAACGACTGCAGAAGATGACATGGCAGCAACATAGCTATGAGATTCGTTCACAATAATCCAAAGGCGAAAAACACATTCGTTTTGACATGCCAAAAATCTGACACCAGCTTTTTATTTGTTTCGTATACTTTTGAGGTAAGGTACTCCTCTGGCTCAACTCCTGACAGCTAGCCTCTAAATCCTGAGATGCGCTCTTGAGGATTAGACGGCTAACTCACGATATTTTTGTTTAATAGATTAAAATGTTCTTCTTCTCTCTGAAAAGGAACCCCGTTAAACATTTTCAAAATCCTCAAAAACCTAACAGAAAAATAGTTACGGGGCTTTTAAGATCTAGAGTGGAAAAAATCGAAAAATTTTCAAACTGTGGTCAAACAATGGTCAAACTAATTATTCTAGAATATTAGTGTTAGTAAATAATTATTTCAGTTATTTTGAATTTTGGTCAAATCTGGTCAAACTATGGTCAAACTAACTATTCAAGAAATATTAGTGTTACTAAATAATTATTGTTTTTTAAAACAATAGTTTCAAACTCAAACAGTGAAATGTGTCACTTCATGCTCACGCAAAATTCCTGATGGTTAATAGAATTGACATCTTACTATTGTCAGGAAAACAACAAGTGCAGACTTGGAAACGAGGGAGAATAAAACCCGGAAGTTAAGCATGCTCAGGTTGGGGGAGTGGGAGGATGGGTGACCGTTCGGGAAGTTAGATGATTAGGAATGATGAGGGGTGATTAGAGATTAGAGGATAAATTGAGCAGTGATGAGGGCTGGTGATTAGACATTAAAGGTTAAAATAATTCAGAAATTTGAAAATTAAAAAAATTGAAAAAAAATCATAAACTAAAGGCCCTTACGAACCGGGACTGATGCCCCCTTTTCTACTAGTAATTACACAATAGTACTACTATATATGGCGACAGTTATCTTTTTTCCTTTAATTTATTGAGACTAAAATTGTCCATCAAAGTCTGATAAAATCTCATGTACGTAGCACGTCCATGGGTTCCACGTCTACTTGCATTAATTGGTCGTACGCGGCCACGAAATATAACCCTCACAGTCAATGTACTTGCATTCAACAATATCTAAAAGTATAACTGAACCTTCATTGTACGAATTAATATTCTTTATACATAAAATTAACAAGGTATCCTTCCCAAGAAACCGTCCACCGATCCACATATCATCACTGAAAAAATCTGCTTGTGGCCGCGGACAGGTATCACTCAGGCTGGACGTGGTATTACCCTTAATGGCTTTTCACCATTCTATTCTCCCTAGGCTGCAATGAGTGAAACCCATCTTGATCTTACGCTGGCCACTCACACACCAATCGGCTTCTGTTGGCCCCATTGCCAACACATATGGAAGCTACTAGGGAAATGGTCAGTGTTCTCTTTGTAACAAGAGGATGCTTGCTTGAAGTCTTCAGTATCAGTTCTCTGACTTCTATCCCGGCAACGTCGCTATATGTTGGGACAAATAAGGGGTGGGCGAGCAGCAAAGACAAACAAGAGGCCTAACGGTGGCTCAGTGGTTGGGTATGTGGTTGTGCAACCCAACAACCCGAGTTCAATTCCTAGAATTGACAGGTGATGCACAGAGGCCGGGAAGTGAAAATCTCCCCATTTTATAGGCCCCGGGCGACTCGGGGGCCTCCAACCCTAGGCACAGCCGCCGCCCCCTCCTTCTCCCCTCCTCGCGCCGCCGTCGGGTGACGCCGCCGGGTGAAACCCGCGTGGCAGACGGCGGAGTCGGGGGATTCCCTCTCCCGACTCCCCTTCTTCCGCGGGCGGCAGATCTAGGCGGCAGGCGGCGGTGTCCTGCGGTGGCAGGCCTCGGCGAGCGGTGACGGGGCGCGGGGTACGCGGCGGCGAGCCTCGGCAGGCGGTGGCAGCTGCGCGCGGGGCAGACTCTGGGGCGGCGGCACGGGCTTGGATCCATCGCGGATCTGATCCTGTGGGCGCAGCCTCGGCCTCCCCTGCTCGGCCGGTGGGTCTCGGTGAGGGGGCTTCTCCGTGCTGAGATCTAGCAAGCGGGATCATCCAGATCCCGGCAAGGACGGCGGCGACCCGTGCACGAGAGATGGAGGTCTTCGATCAGATCTGGGTGAAAACCTGCTATTGGCTATTGCCAAGGCCGGCGATGGCGACGTTGTCTGCGTCGTTCCCTTCCTGAAGGCATCGCCGTGGAGATGTTCAAGGCCACTATCTGCTACCTCCGGGGGAAACCCTAGATCAGTAGATCGGATGACGGCGGCTCTCTGGTGTCGTTTCCCCCCTGGGGGCGTCATTCTTGAAGGAGCACACGGACTCGAGGGACTAGAGGACGGCGACTTTGGTGGAGCGGTGCTTCATTTTTCACATTGATGGTGGCGGATCTCGTCGGCATGATGTTGTGGAGACTCGGTGCCTGATGCGCGGAGATGGACTCGTGCAGGAGGAGGATGCTGTCTGGCGTCATGGGGGCGTCAATGGCTGAGTGGCCATACAAGGTAGAAGCCTCAATATGATCTGAAGACGGACCTGTGGAAGATGGCGGCGACGACACACGAGTGCGTCTGACCGGATTGTGCCCCAGACCCGGTATGTGGCTCGGCTAGGGCTTCTGAATATGTTTCGGCTTCCGGCTTTTGATGTTAGGCTTAGGTGAGTGGTTTCGGTAGTGGCCTAGCTAGCACCCCTTCATCATTTTGGATAGGAGTAGCGGCATGTGTTGCCAAGACGGTGGATTCAAGCACATTGTTATAATACTTTGTAAGGTCCTCGAAAATAATCAATAAAGTGGCCGTATGCATCTCCCAGATGCAGAGGCCGGGGGTCATCCTCCTTTTCTAAAAAAAACGATGGCTCAAATGCAGAGGGAGGGGTGGCAAACGGGCAACAAAGACAAACAAGAGGCCTAACGGTGGCTCAAATGCAGAGAGAGGGGTGGCAGGCAGTACTGACAGAGGCCATGGGTGGAGGACTAAGGCTGCGGGCGGATGGGGGAGTCTGATAATGGTATGGCGTTGTGACAAAGGATTGTGCCATGCTGGCACGCTTGCCTCACCTTGAGGCCCAGGCATGGCACGTTAAATAAATGGGAGCAACTAATTAATGAGCACTTCTTCGGGAGCCTCGTAACGATCAGTGTCACTTGGCGCGCTCAACCATTCGTCACATGTCGCGCTCTGGGCGCTTCCTCCAGATTTTGTTTTTTTATTTTTCCGCACGTGTTTTTGGCTTTTTATACGGTTTTTTTTACGTTTTGGTGTTCCACCGGTCTTTCCTAGCTTTTCAACCAAAAAAAATTTTGAAAAAAAAAATTTGGGGCAAAAAAATGCGTTTTCTTTTTTTCCCATTCGCGGGAGTCACGGCTTAGCTTCCGCGAGAGGCATGGTTTTGCTTTCGCGAGAGTCGCGGCCGTGCCTCTTGGAAACGAAAAAAAAACGTGTTTTCTGTTTTTTTTTCCTTTCGCGAGAGTCACGGTTTTGCTTCTGTAAGAGGCACAGTTGTGCTTTTGCGAGAGTCATGGCCGTGTCTCTCGGAAATGGAAAAAAATGCGTTTTTTGTTTTTTCTTTCTTTCTTTCGCGAGAGTCACGGTTTTGCTTCCGCGAGAGGCACGGCTATACTTTCGCGAGAGTCACGGGCGTGCCTCCTCAGAAACGAAAAAAATGCATTTTCTTTTTTTTTGCGAGAGTCACGATTTTGCTTCCGTGAGAGGCACGGTTGTGATTTTATCGGAGGCACGGGCGTGCCTCTTTCGGGACGGGAAAAACCCCGTGCTCCCGGTTCGGTTTTCTCATCCGGTTGTTTTCGTCCGGTTTTTGTCGTAAAAAAAAGTTATTCAAAACCTATCAACATGGGATCTAGTTTTGAAGATCTCGACGCGAGGAATCCAACTGCGAAGGCGGTTCGAGATTTGGACGCACGATTTAATAGATAAAACATTTTGAATAAACGGATCTACGAAAAAAGGAAAACTCCCAGGTTGCGACAAGTGTCACTCTGTGCGTTCAGTTTACTTGGTTTACATGGTTCAGTTTATACGGTATTAATACTTCGGTAAATACGGTATGAACTTAAAATACGGTTCGGTTTCAGTATATACCAAATTATTTCCGTATAGTTTTGGTATATACCATAATAACCAAAGTTGACGCGAATTTAAAAATGCGTAATAATAATTTACAAATGTATGACTCAAAACACATACTATTTTACACAAATAGTATATCATTATATATATATAAGTTTATATGCATGCATGGATTCATCCCTTGATCGTTATGGACGTGCTTAGCATTTTCAAAGAGGAAAATAACTATGTTACAGGAAACATGTACATGCTTAGTAGTGAATTTCGCTCATGTACAAGAAAAATGACAACTCGTATAGTTGTTTGCCTCAAGAAAAATAAATTTATTTTTTACTTCGGTTTATTCGGTTAACCGTTCGGTTTTTGGGTATATACCATAAAAACCAAAGTTTAAAATGGTATGAAAAGTTCATACCATACCAAAATCAGAAACCATAAAAATCGTAAAATTGGTTTGGTTCGGTTTATTTTTGGTATGGTTTTTCGGTTCGGTTTTAAAATGCATGGAGTGAGAGGCGTACATGATGTGCGCCACTTGTCATAACCTGGGGAAGTTGGAGTGATCTTCGCAACGAGTTCTCTTTAACCAGTGATTTCGAAATAAATGTGCGGCCGGCCCGTGTGCTATTCAACCTTTTGGGCATTTTTGGTTGTTAAAAAATGAAAATAAAGAAAAAAGGGCCGCGCCATGCTGGCACTTCAGGACTCGCCTCGCAGCCCAGGCATGGCCCTAAACATGCTGCATGCCAGGTCGGGCATGTGACGTGCCGAGCACTTGTGATTCTGGGCCGGCCCGTGAAGCACGACCTATTTGGGCAGCAGTACAGTGAGTTAACTACGAGCAATCCTAGACAACTGGGCCACACATGGTGGGCGGCCTGTCAGCGCCAGTCCCCGATCCTTCATGGGCCTGGCCCCAAACATGGCTAAATAGTATGGTACGTTTTTATTTCTAGTTTTTCCGATTTAATTTAACATATGGGCCAAAAACACGAGAAGCCCAAAAACACTTCAAATTTGTCCAAAATACACAGCCCATTAATAATAAACACGCCATGGGCCGACCCTTTTATTAAGTGTGCCATGTGATGGTGCGGCACGACCCATTTATAAATGTGTTGTCATTGGCCGTACCGTGGCAGACACGTCTAATTGAGGGTTGGGCGGTACTAGCCCATTTGGATAGGTTTGACTACAAGCTGCTACGCTATGCCCCATCATGATTCAATGGTGTTGATCATCGCCTCTTGTTCTGCTATCCTCGCTTAACGGCTTCCCCCAAACCTCCATAAAGAAATATAAAAGCGTTTAGGAGTGATCTAAACATTTTTATATTTCTTTACAGAGGAAGTACCAAGCAAAGATATATGAACACATGGTTTGGACTACGATAGCCTTCTCGTTAGCGGCTCGTCCATCTTGGTTGTCGTTTCTTTTTCAAATAGAGAAGGTGGAGATCGATTTGCTAGCTAGCTTTGTCGTTGTTTCTTGTTGAAGAAAGCAGGTGGGGATCCATAGCCTATTGTTCAGTGGCTGATCCGTCTTCGTCGTTGTTTGTTGTTCAAGGAGAGCAGGTAGGCATCGATTTGCTAGATTTGCGTTGGCGCCAAACTGTAGTGTAACTAATATGACTACTCCCTTCTTCCTAAATATAAGTCTTTCTAAAGATTTCACTAAGAGACTACATACGGATGTATATAGATATATTTAAAAAAATAGATTTACTCATTTTGCTCCGTATGTAGTCCCTTATTGAAATCTCTTAAAAGACTTATATTTAGAAACGGAGGGAGTAGTTTACAATGGTTGAGATGGATGTGGATGCATTATAATCACACCTACTCTTTTTATTTACTGTTGAAACAGCAACCCAGTACCTAACTCAATGACTCGATCGTGTCTGAACTTGTGAGTCTTCCTTGTCACCATGTACGTTGCTGACGATGTGGACCACTATAGACTTTGAAATATACCAATGGCTGGTTAGTCTCTAAATACAATACAACGTCGATCGCGCGTCATGATCGCTAGTGTACATTAAGTTATATATCTAGGTTGGGCTAGCTTAAACAATGTCTTACGATGGGTATATATGGTGTATATTGACCGTCTTTGTGTTTCGTCTCTTCTCTACAATAATTGAATTTTCTTTGGAGGCCAACATGTGATATTTCAATTCAGCTTTTCTTAATAATAGTATAGTTTGCCATCATTTTTTTGCGTGATAATACGTGTCTCATTCATATCAGAAAGATCATAGTACCAGTCACGTAATGACCGACATGACAAAACTGAAATGATAGTAGAACACTAGTCATTGCACAAAGGACTAATAGGCAAGAAGTGAAAATGCAATCAAGACAAAAGAATCATCTGATCTTGACACAAGCATCCGTCACCTGTCTCCGACACCACCAAAGCATCCATCAAAGAAAAACCTGAAGGATCACCTCCTCATCCGAACTCAATGTGGCTCCATCGCTGACATGTAGTTTTGCGGACCTCCATGGTGGCTAACCAAAAAGAAACCATTACAGTTGAACGAATTAGACTAGGGCAATACTCCAGACATTGTCATCGAACTCCAGATCTGGCACCCCACCATGACTAAGACGTATGAGGAAGCCATAACTGCGACCCATCAACCACGAATCCAACACACATTTCTTCTTCCAAATGTCATCAATGCAGACCACAATATGCATCCGCTCCTGAACTACCTCCCAAACTCAGTGCCCCACACTGGAGCAGACGCTATTAAAACGACCGAGCCCGAGGACACAAGTCCACCACAAGGATGTTACCGCCCCCACGACATCCCCGCTTGAACAGACTAGTTCCCAAATCCATCACCGATCATAGAGATGATCGCATCATCGTCGAATAATCTGGAGCTTCTTTATTCAGTGTCGTCGTCGCTACTGCCAAAGCCAAGTCGAGCGATTCAAAAACCGAAGCTACTAGGGCGTCAAACCTAAAGCCAGAACGATCCGCATGGTGAAACCGAAGCTACGACTCAAGGAAAATAAGGCAGTTTGAAAATATTCCCGTATAGTTTGCCACTAGCACAGAACAATATTAGTAGACCAATTAGTTGCTCTGTCTCAAACTCAATGTATTCAGCTACGTCTTCTGACTGGAAATACATATCTCCTGTCTCTTCTACTCAAAATTCAGAATGAAGAGGCACCCATATCCTGAGGTGCAATATTTGCAACAAAAGAAGAATGTGGCATACAAGAATACCCCAAGAATTCGCCATCCGTGTTCATATCATCTGAACTGAATTGCCTAAATGAAATGATTGTCATGCTGTTTTTCAGCAGACCAATTCATATCTAGCACAATTACAAGTCTCTCTCTTCTCTCTCTTAGTTAAAGAAAGCAAAAGGTTAGATCGTTTCAACCAACCACAATGATCTAACTAGAAGAAAATGTCCTGTTTCAGAAGACATCTTCACATCTAGTAGAAATTACAAGTCCGAGAAGAAAGAAAAAAGTTAGATCATTTAATATCGTGAGATTGTTTCACGCTTTCTTGAAGAAGAGAAAAAAGAAAAATATAAAGAGCTTGGCCGCTGGAATCATACATGTTTCGAGTCAGTCGCTAGCTACAACCAATCTTCAGCTTGTCCAGTGACCACATGCTGCTTGCCTAAATTAAGGTGGCTTTTCGACACTAGGAAAGCAAATGCACAGCAGCCACAATCAATCTTCAATAAGTAGTTTAAAAAGGATCAGATTCATAATTCGGAGCAAAAAGTAAATTCAGGACGTACCAGATCTCAATGGCATCTTCAACCGATCCGAAATGTGACAAAGCAGAACTGCAGAGCACTCTAAACTTTCCCGACCAGATCAGCGTTATGACGTTGGTGCGTCATGGCTCCAAGATGGACCGTTGCCGGATCCTCAAGATCGAAACGTTATATCTTTCCACCTTCAGTCGTCCGTTCACTCAACCAACTTACTCCTCTGTTAAAAGACTGAACTTGACATTTTAAGGTCCAGGCTTTCAAAACTGAAGGCCGTGACCAGCGAATCAGCAATATAAATGAATACCAAGCATACTATGAGATTTACCATCTCGCACATGGAGTTTTTCTATCAATTCTACAAGGGGAGAACAAAAGAGTCACAAAGGTTGCTTTCAGAATCATGTACATTCATCTAATAGCATCACCGACCAACCTGCCAACAATATTTATTACTGAGTTAACCGCGTAAAACACTACTACTCCCTCCATCCCAAAATAAGTGTCTCAACTTTGTACTAGCTTTAGTACAAAGTTGTACTAAGCTTGAGACAGTTATTTTGGGACGGAGGGAGTATTATATTAGATTACAAAATGTGTCGGTTCATCCAAAGCACACACAAGGGGTGGGTGGATCTGATTGTTCGTTCCTTGAGAACAAGTGCTGCTTGAGATTGTCCCTTGAGAATGCTCGCAATTGACCACCGAAGATTGGGGAACATTTAGTGACTATATTCTGTCGATGGCCGGCCTTCTTTAGTGGCTCCTCCATCATTGTTGTTGTTTCTAGTTTAAGGAGAGCAGGTGTGATTAATTTGCTAGATTTGTCATTGGCACCAAACTGTAGCGTACCAAACATGACTACTTTAATTTCAATCAGACAGATCTGATAAGTTGGTCTCGTACCAATTAATTTAAAATGGTTGAGATGGAAGTGCATTCGAGATTATAATCACAACTACTCTTTTTTCTTATTCTCAAAACAGCTACCTAGTACCAAACTCAATGACTCAATCCTGTCTGAACATGTGAGTCTTCCTTGTGGGCACAGATGTCTGATGATGGCGTGGATAGCATGATATATAGAGATGGAAATATACCAATGGCAAGTTAATCTCTAAATACAATAAAGCGTTGATTGCACGTCATGATTGCTAGTGTACATTATGTTATCTAGGCGTACCACCGACAATGTCCTGCTTGGGCTAGCTTAAACAATGTCTTACCATTGACATATATTGTCTATATTGACTGTCTTTGCATTTCCTCTCTTCTCAACAATAATTGAACTTTATTTGGAGGCCAACATGTGACTGTTCCATTCCTATTTTCTTGATAATAGTATAGTTTACAACCAGCAGGGGACAATATTAGTAGAACAATAAGTTGCTCTGTGTCAAACTCAATGTATTCAGCTACATCCTCTGACTAGAAATGCGGATCTCCTCTCTCCTAGCTACATCCTCAGAATGAAGAAGCACCAATACCCTCTCTACCGATTCTCGCGGTATGAGAGTGCAGAGTTCCATTCACGGCATATTATAGTTTAGCACTACATGTAACTCGGCAATAGGTAAGAAGGAAAAGAAGTACAACTATACACAGCAAGGCTTCAGTTTCAGTTGGGTGTTGTTGTTTCTCTGTTGCAGGTTCGAATCCTAATTAGCGCAATATTTTTGAAGATTAAAAAATGAAGAAACAAATTGTAAATGGGCCAAGCCCAGGACGGTGCCTACTCCTCGATCGTACGAATAAGTTTCGACAACCCACCATACATACGTAAGTGGATTCGATTTGCGAAAGGTCTATAATTGCAAAAGGTCTATAATTTGCGAAAGGGGGTGTGTCGAAGTGGGGCTCATAGCATTTTTACCACACCTGATTTTTTGCTTATGGAAATGGTGGCCTTTGGTTGATTCTCAACAATTTATCTTGGTGATACAAACTGAAAAGAGTTCAAACTTTCAGCTTCTACATCAGGGATACACATAGCCGAAGACACCCAACTTAAAGAACTCCTTTGCTAGGACAGTGAGAATGACTAAAGGAGACCTAGTACATCATTATATTCATAGAGAGACAATAGAAGTTGAAGATACAAAATCAAGGTAGATATCTATTGTGTTAAATGCACTGGAGGTCCTTAAGTTTTCGTCGTGGTGTCACTTTAGTCCTCTTTCTTCCAAAATGCACCTTTAGGACTTAATTCTTTATTAATTGGTTCACCCGAGGTCCTTTTTCATGAGCGCTCGCTGACCAGCCCACGTGCCACGTTGACCCACGCCACATCGACAGAGGGTCCAACCCCCAAGCGAGAAACTTCGCAAAGAGAAACACCCCCCCCCCCCATCTATTCCCCTCTCAGTGGAACCCCCTCTCCTCTTTAATGGTACTTTGGCGACATTGGAGGCGAGCGGCGGTGGTAACCGGAGCTGATCTGGAGGCAATCTGAGTGGGTGCTCGTGAAGATGCCCCTTCTGCAACGGCCAGTGAGCGATCCTCCTCCATGTTACGTTAAGAACCCTAATCTTGTCGATGATCTTCTCCTGTAGCTCTTCTAATATACCATAACTCTGCCATAATCACTAGTTACAGTCCTTGATCTACTTCGATTTGCATAACGGTGCAAAAAGGATACACCACCAGCGGCAACATACCCGCCGAAGTTGGAGCTTGCGTCGCCGCGCCGGCGGCGGTGCTGACGATGCTGCCATGCTCCTCATCTTCAGTTGCTCACTTGCCGATGAGCTTGAAGTTCTGGCCATAGATAGGTTTAGGGCACGCGAGAGAGAGCAGATTTGTGGAAGAAATAAAGCCAGGACTGGGGAATGAGAAGATAATGTTCATAAGGGGTTTTCTGTAAAAAAAAGAGCAGCCCACCTGGCCCCGCTGTCAACTTGGCATGAGTCTATGCGCCACACGGGCAGGTCAACGAGCGCTTGTGAGAAAAAGGACCTCGGTGAACCACTTACTAAGGAATTAGAACCTAAAGGTGCATTTTGGAATAAATAGGACTAAAGTGACACCCGACGAAACTTTTAGAACCTTGAGTGCATTTAACTCTATTTTTTTTACGTAGGCAAAATATTTGCCTCATATATTAGTTAATAGAGGAATATAGAGTTTGTTATAGCACCCACACACAAAAGAAGGATCTCCCAGCAATATGTGACCCAATTTTTTTGCACACGCGGAAACCCAAAGGCTAGCCTCTTTCTTGATGAAGTTAAGAAGGATGGTTGGCGGAGTGCTCTTGTTGCAGAAGACCCGTGCATTTCTTTTGTTCCAGACAGTAGAACAGACAAGCATGGTCAGGGACGCCACGGCCTTCCTGTTCACGTTGGAGGAGTCTGACCGCTTGGTTAGATTATAATTCTCTTTAACGAATGAATCTTCTTCTTTTCTGTTGGGTAACACATCAATGGGGTACTTTTGGAAAATGATAACGGTATTACCGTCTTATTGTACTTGAGCAATTAATGAATCCAACAACTGGTACGTACGTTTTGAATCGACAACAGGTGCAGGAGGAGCAGATCGGTGCTGGAAATGCACAAGATGCATCCCCATTTACTGTTGTCAGTCCCAGTATCACAGCAAGGTACAATATCGATCTGCTTGTACCACACCGTCATGTGCTTTCCTATCAGTTTTGTTGGAACAAGAAAAGCTTCCCGAATGAGATGGCAGAAAACTATAGCGTAATAAACATGACTAGTTTAAAATGGTTCAGATGTACATGCATTATTCTCCCTCCATTCCAAAGTAGATGACTCAACTTGTACTAATTTTTTATTACAAAGTTAGTATAAAGTTGGTCATCTATTTTGGAACGGAGGGAGTATATCATAACCACATCTAATTACATTTCAATACAGAATGAGTAGAAACTAAGTCTCTTATTAGATTGTTTGAACTAACCACAATGGGGATTGTTTCACGCTAGCTGGAAGAAGAGAAAAATAGAGAAGAAAAGGGGTTTGGCCGCTGGAATGCCCCGCTTTTCGACTCTCGAGTCAGTTGCCAGCTACAACCGATCTACAGCTTGTCATGTGCCCACATGCTGCTTTTAGGGTGGTTTTGCGGCACAACGAAAGCAATGGACAGCAGCTACAGTGAATCTTCAGTAAGTAGTTTGGAAAGGAACAGTTTCATATCTCAGTGAAAAAAGTAAATTTAGGACAAACCAGTCTGAATGGCATATTCGACTGATCAGTAATGTGAGAGAGCAGAACTGCAGCGCACTGTCAATTTCCCAGAACAGACCAGGGCAGCGTAATGACGGCGGTGCGTCACGGCTCCTAGATGAGTAAATTGCAAGAAACCACCACTTTGAGAGCTTGGTTATCATAAAACACTATGTTACATTTTTTTTACAAAAATCACCATGTATAGCATTTTTTTCGCAAATAACACTGATCAGCGGATTAGAGCGCTTTGAGCACGTTTATGACATGTGGGGCTCACCCGTCAGGAGCTGACTTGGCAGAAAAATGCCACATATGAGTGTTGACTGGTCCACTCTTTCTCCTTTGTCTTTCCTGTCTTGTGCATTACGCCTAACAGCTTGTGTGCGCTCCCAGGAAACACATGCACTGGCGGCAGCCTTGGCTGGAGTCTTGGCGAGGCCGTTGAGCCACAAGCAGGGCCTGCGTCGATGTACTCCGCCGTTGTGGCGCACGCCCCGGTGTTCCTCACGGAACTCATCGCCAATCCTCTCGCCCGGTGCATCCTCTCTGTTAAATTATGATCTAAATTCTAGTACCGTATTGAACTAGACGTAGTACAACCAGTGTGGGCCTTTGCATTGATGACTTGACGTCGACGCGTACAAGTATAACTCGTTTACTTGTCCTCCAAGGACTCTCATGTATTGCCCTCATATATATGCCCCATGTAGTCACACCTAAGACGGTCTGTCGTCTCGTGCTTGTAATACTCCTCCATCATAGTGATTGTGCCTTCATACGTCCGCGGTTTTCTCCCTCAAGGGTTTCCACGTAAAAATTCGTGTCTCTCTGTCTCGTTTATTTCTCGTTATTATCTAACACTATCGGCGCTCGTCGGCAGCATTCGCCCTGCTCGACCCCACGCTCTTGCCTCCTCTTGGCACTTGCGTCGGCCGCGTCGGCCGTGTTCAATCCTGCGCTTCTGCCTCCTCTTGGCGCTCGCGTCGGCCACGTCCGTTGTGCTCGACGCCAACAACGACGCCAACGGCAACATCCTTACCGGATCCTTAACGGCAACATCCTTTCTGGATCGAGCGCTTCTCGGCCCCACGACGAAGGCCAACGGCGGGGCCCCCAAGGGTGACCAACGCGCATGCGGAGGGAGGGGGACGGACCACAACTTTTGGGCCGGTGAACGCGCATCGCTCCAGCGCCACCTCCCGCGCGAGCCGGGTGGTGCACGTGAACAGGCGCTCGCACGGTGCCGCCGCCGACGAAGATGCCTCCTCGTGTCGACGTGGAATTTTTGACTAGTCAAAGTGCCTAGGTGGGCTTTCTTTTGTCAAGTCAGCTCCCGACAAATGGGGCCCATCTGTCATAAACGTGTTCAAAGTGCTCTGATCCGCCGATCAGTGTTATTTGCAAAACAATTACGCTAGATATGATGCTTTTTTAAGAAAAAGTTATACTGTAGTGTTTTTTGATAACCTAGCCCTTAAAATAATGGTTTCTTGCAATTTACTCCTACTAGATGGACCATTGTTGGATCCTCATGGCCGAAACATTACCTTCAGCCGTAGTTTCACTCAACCAACTTATTCTAGTGACACTGCCTACTGAACTTGACATTTCACACATGTCCAGCGAATCAGCGATATGAATGAATACCAAGCATTCTATTAGATTTACCAGTTTAGCCTAGCTCGCACCACACACGATACTTGTATGTCATCTGACACATGCAGTTCTCTATCAATTCTATAACGGGCAAAACAAAGAATCACAAAGTTTGCTTTCAACATGTAGTACTGAATTAACCGTGCATAACAATCCTACTGCCTTAGATTACAAAATGTGTCAGTTCATCCGAGGCATGCACAAGGGGCTGATTGTTCGGTCCTCGAGAACAAGTGCTGCTTGAGTTCGTGCCCCGTGAACACTCGCATTTTACCACCAAAGATTGGGGAACACATTTAGTGAGAATATTTTATTGATGGACGGCTTTCTCTTTAGTGGCTCTTCCATTGTTGTTGTCGTTTGTAGCACGAGAAGAGTAGCTAATACTGATTTGCTAGCTTTGCCGTTGGCACCAAATTGTAGTGTAGCAAACATGACTATTTTTTAGCTACATATATGACAATTAAGACTTGTACTGATTTAAAACGGTTGAGATTGGCGCGTATGGATTCTAATCTCATCAACTCCTTTTTCTTTTTGTTGGAATGGCTACCAGCTAGTATCGCTCGGAAACGCTCTCACGAAAAAAGTGGATCACTCTCCTCTGCCGCTTCCGCGCGACAGGGGAGGCCTCCCGCCACCGCAGGCCCCCGGCCCTCCTCCTCCTCCTCCTCCTCCTCCTCCTCATCTCCCCTCGCTGTCGGCCCGTCGCCCAAGCGCACCGGCGGGCGAAGCCTTCCTGGCATGGGCGGCTGCAGGGTGCTTTCTCCCTCCCACGCGGCGGGATCGGCGCGGGGTGATCTTTCCGGACTGGGGCACGGCGCTAGGTAGGGCACAACGGCAGTGTAGGCTGTCGCGGTGGCGCCTAGATGGTTGCACGAGGGTGGTGTTGGCGCGACTCTGCCCCTGGTGGTTCCGTCTGGTGGCGGGTTGTGCGGCGCGTTGGGTGTTGGCGGCGGCGAAGAACTGGCGTAGATCCACTGTCTAATGGCACCTGACGGCGCGGGCTGTGTACGACACAGACCGGTGGCTCGTACTGTCCTTGGGGCGGTGGTACATGCCGATCATGGTGGTCGGGGGTTGTGCTCGGGCTGTGGTGACGGCATCGTGGCGGTCCTCGGAGTTCCAGCGGTTGCGTGCGTCTCCTCCGCAAGGTACCGCGCGGTTTCGGTCTGTTACTGGGTCGGGATGGTGACACTGCCAGTGAAAATCGCGTTGTCTTCGGTCTTGATAGACAATGGCGACGTCGTTGATGTCATTTGCTTGTTGAGGCATCGTCGTTGCAGGCAATGTCATCTCCCTCAGGCTGCTTTAGGGGAATCCCAGATCTCGGTCTTCCCGGATCGGACGATGATGGCATCTTCGATTCCGTTCTCCCTTCCGAGAGCATCGTTTTGGAGCAGGTGCTGACTGAAGGGCCCAGAGGCGGAGTGGGGTTTCATCCTCCGCATCGATGCCGGTGGACCTCGGTGGCGTGGTGCAGTGGAGTCTCGGCGTCCGATGCGGGTTGACGGACTCGCGCAGGAGGACGACGTTGTAAGGCATCGTCGTGGCGTCGACGAAAGACCTGACAAGGTCGATGCATCAGTTCCTGTACTGCAGATGGATAGGTGGAAGAGGGCGGCGGTAGCCTTTGAAAGTTTCCCGGACTGGTGTGTGCCCCAGACCCGCATTATGGCTTGGTTGGGGCCTCCGGCTTTAGATGTTAGGCTTTGGTGCAAAGTTTGTTTGGTATTCGGCTCGGATTTCGGCACCCCATCATCAAGTGGATAGGAGTAGCTACAGATGTTGCCGAGATGGTGCCTTTGGACTTTATGATGTATTACTTTATAAGGTCTTTATGAATAATTAATAAAGTGGCTGCATGCATCACCCAGATGCAGAGGCCAAGGGCCATCCTCCTTTTCCTAAAAAAGTTAACCTAGCTAGTACCTAACCCGATGACTTGATTGTGTCTGGACATGCAAGTCTTCCTTGTCAGCATGCACCTCGATGATTATGTGGATCACATGATATATGGACTTTGAAATATGCCGATGGCATGTAGCTAGGTCACTAAATACAATACAACATCCATCGATGGTGCATAATTAAGTTATCTAGGAGTACTAGTGGGCAACGCGGTACTACTTGGGCTAACCTAAACAATGTGTTACGACAGAGACATTTCTTTTCTTCTCAACAATAATTGAACTTTCTTTGGAGGCTAACATGCCACATTTTAGTCAAGTCAAACTGATGAAGCAGCAACTACTGGGAAATATGAATCGTCTTGCTAGCATAGCTCAACAGTTTTGTCAAGTGTGCGGACAGATAAATAAGATCAATCATTTAGTCGACCCAAGCACGTGTATACAATAATTGATAAAATAGTGTTATATTAAGTCTTGCATGTAATTTAGAGATGACAAAATAAAAGATCTACAATGGGTTATTTCTTAGTCTTATCTTCAATAACTAGCCATTCCTAAAAACGTGCTGAGACATATTATACTAAGAGATCATCTCTTGTCTTCTCTCTCCTTCAACTCATCAATTGTCGTACGTGACACTCCCAAGATAGCACTATTGTACATGCCCTATTAAATTCAAAAAAGAAATGGCTGGCATGGGTCCTGACGCCATTCAAATTAATATCTTCGCACCATAAATATTCCTCCACAGGCATCCTAGCCGGCCGGTTCGCCTGCTAAAACTGCTCTTCCTCCTTGATCATACTCATACTCTCGGCCAGTATACGGCCTCATCAAAGACAGGACGGTCTGAACTGCGTCCGGCCATCTTTGGCTGCGGCTGACGGGCGAGGAGAGACAATCACTACACCGATCCATGGATAGTCACCATTTAGATGAGCCAAGGTATGACCTGATGGATAGTCTTTGGTACATATTTGTTCCTGACAACACGAACAAACAACTACATCATCTCCTAGCTTGCAACATTTCCTCTTATCTTGCTCTTGCATGCATGTCTTCCTCACCTTGCACCAACAATTTTGGTTCGCTCTTGGACCTCTTGTCTTCCATTCTCCTCCCTTACGATTTTTTCTAAACCAGACACAAGGGACCAATTAGGACAGTTACTACTACATGATTTTATGTTTTAGTCAGTCATGTCTCAATCGTTGTCCCCGTTTCATTCCGCCACATGTATTTGAACATGTATTATATGTTATAATAAATTTATGCTATTTGCATCGATGTTGCAAAGGCTAAGGGCTGGATATCTGGAACCTCTATTTTTTTTAAAAGGATGGAATAATAGATGGGAAATATGCACTCTTTTACTTGATCGGCAATATATATACTAGGTAACAACTTCATCATGTGTTTTGATATCATTGGCATGTTTTGGTTACTACTATGACAAATCTAGTATTGTGCTGTAGTTAAGTCGGACCCTAAAAACACACAAATACCCCAATCCTACTAAAGGCCCGGGTTATTCCTTGTCCCCATCGTTGAGCTTCTTGTTCTCCGCTCCTTATTTATCTTAAAAGGAAAAATAAACATAAGCCCATTTGTTTTCTTTTATTTCTTCCCCTAGAGACAACGCCTTCTGCCTACACCAACCATCCACGAAAATGCAGAGGGGAAACAATAAAGTAGCCGGTGGAGACTCCAAAATCTTGTCCCTATCTTTATTATGATACATGCAATCCTCCTCCATGGTTGGAAAAGAACAGAAACTCTTGGCATCCTTTTGGATTTGCTGCTACGAGTGCCCTTCTGTTTTAGAATCACCGTGGGGGGAATGGACATTGTTGGAGTTTACCCTTAGGATTGATCACATCAAATACGATGAACACACGCCCACAAAACTTTTATAACCAAGGGCCCTTGCCACGCCTTTTGTTTTTCTTTATTGTCTCCTTTTCACCACGATCTCATTGCAAAAGTCACGCAACCTCGTGTATATATACACACATCCCAAACCACGTCCTAGACCTACTTGTATTGCTTTTGGACTCTAAAGCACACACACGAACATGATACAAGTCTTAAACCGGACTCCTACTAGTACACCGAACTAGCTAGCCTATTCTAACTAATACTAGAACTCTCACGTAGAAATTCAAACTTGATGAAAACAAATCTTCTCTTTCAACACTTCTGTAATTAACCACACATTTATTTAGGATAAATTCTCTGGTTCATAATGGTGGCTTCATGCATGCATCTTTTGCGCCCATCAATTTTCCGTAAACTTCTCAAAGTTAGTTACCTAGTTTCATCTCTGTCGATCTAGTAGTAAAATTGCTTGATTGGGATGGCGAATTCAATGCTAATAGTTTCTAGTATATGGAAGACACATCATTTCTTAGTCTCTATTTGTACAATAGAAAATGCAGATATCTTCTGTAAATATATTTTTCTTGATTACTTAATTACTTTCGGAATTGTGACCTAGCTAGTTGCCTTGGAAATAACATGTTCTCTCTTGTTTCTTGTTAGGGTAACTGATTCTGGTGCCCAAATAATGGATCGCCAAATTGAGCTGGAAGACATACTACTTCATGAAGATTTAGAGCCCATGGCCCTATCATACCAACTTTTGAACAAAATCACTGATGATTTTTCTGATAAGTTGGAAATTGGAAGAGGCGGCTTTGCAGTGGTCTATAAGGTACAGGAAACCCACTCATGCTGCCAGCAGACCCACTGACTATGATTTGTTCAATGATTATCTGAAACGAAAATGAAAGTTATCTTGCATGATCTCCCTACTACAGGCTATACTTGATAACGGTGTTGTCGCTGTAAAGAGATTGTCCAATATGTACATGCACGAGGATAAATTTAAAAGAGAGGTTGAGTGTCTAATGAATGCAAAACACAAGAACATTGTACGATTTCTGGGATATTGTTCTGACACACAAGGAAATATGGGAAGCTACAATGGGAAATGGATTATGGCAGAGGTACAAGAAAGATTGCTCTGCTTTGAATATCTGAGCAAAGGAAGTCTTGAAGGTTATATAAAAGGTAGGTTTGTGTTTTCATATAATTTTTCTTCATGGGATTGTACTTAAATTATCTCAAATAATTACTAAACTAAGTCGATTTCTTATCTGCTATTTGTAGATTCATTAGGAGAAATTGAATGGAGAAAGCGCTACCATATAATAAAGGGGATCTGTGAGGGGTTAAATTATCTTCACCAAAAAAATATTATGCACTTAGACTTGAAACCCGAAAATATATTGTTGGATGAAGATATGACCGCAAAAATTACTGATTTTGGACTATCGAGGTGTTTTGACAAAGACCAGACAAGGGTCATGACGAATAGTGTGGCGGGAACTATGTAAGACAAACAAAGCCTTATGAATTCTAATTTATTAACTGGTTAACATATCATGTAATTTTATATTGTAGTTGCTTTGCATAATACTTTTGATCAAATTGTATTTCTTTTCAGGGGATATTTGGCACCTGAATGCTATAGGAGTGAAAAAATAACAATCACACACAAGCTTGACTTGTATAGTCTTGGTATTATAATTATGGAGATGTTGACTGGCAAAAAGGGGTATCAAATTACTGTTGAGAATGTATGAAATATATATATATATATAGGCCAACATTCTAAGTCAAATTTAAAACTTAATGATCTTACACAGTAGCACTAAGTTTTTTTGCTAAAAGGATGGTTTATTTAATAACACAATCATGGTTGTAATGTCCTAGGTACTTGAAATTTGGAGTAAATCGATGGTGGATGAACTGCAGTTGGAACAAATACGAGTATGTGCTACAATTGGGATAGAGTGCATCGATTTGGATCCAGCAAAGAGACCAGCTAGTATGAGTCATATAATTGATAGGCTTACCGAAATAGAATGTAGTACACATGCAATCTCTATAGGTGGGACAAGTGAGCTTCTTCTCCTTCAACAGGTCACGCTTTGCTTCCCCTTTCAGCCCAATAAGGTTATCATGTGCCCACTGGAGCTAACAAATAACATCGATAAGCGCATTGCATTTAGGCTTACAGACAAGAGCACGGAGTCCTTCATAAATCTTCCATTACATGGACTCGTTCCACCTAACACCACTTACACTCTCGTCTTGACAACAAAAGAGAAGAAAGATCGACCACGAAAATATATTGCAGATCTTATCCTCCAGAGTGTTATATCATCATTGTGTGATGATTCGTATATTGGAAATGGCGAAAGTTTGCCCAATAGTATTTTTCATGAGACGGGGAATGCAGCGCAGATGGTGAAACTAAAGGCACTTTATACACAACGACAACACAACACAACATCGTTGTCTAATGTAAGATATTACTATTTCAGCATAATTATGATGAACTAGCTTGGTACATCCACATTTGCATGGCTAATTTTGTTAGTCATACAACTATGCAATTTTTTTTGTCATTTAATTTTTATGTGACATATTTCCACATGAAAATTGGTAGTTAATGCAACTCATTGTTCTGGTAGAAATGTTACATCATTCAAGTGTACAAATAACTTCCGCAAATTACATCTTGAGTGAACATTATTGGAGTTAAATATTTCCATCTAAATGTTTGGTGTAAAAGGAATCATAGTCGAGCATCAATTCTCTCTTTCTCTACTTACTAGTAATATTTTGCAGGCAATTATGCCCACAATCAAGGTACGGAGTCCATCTTCTCTTGGATTATGATGTATTTGTAGTAATTATTAGAGTTGGTCCCCAACCAGATGCTAACCATAGCCTTGTTAGATCAGATAATCTTCTCCACGGAAAAAAATAGAGAATTACTCAGGCATTCGTTGGATATAAACCATGCCAAGAAATGGTAAGTGTATTTTGTACAAGTAGTAAATCTTCATAGAGGTTAAAGATGAAGTAATTTTTCTCAATATGTTTATTCCTTTTTGAATACATGTTGCACCTCCGCCTCTATATTTTTGGCAACATCTTCGGTAATTTTTTTGATTGATATCTCAAAATGTGAAGAAACAGTGGTCTATAGTGTCATATAGCTCTACAATTGGCCCATATCAGCCCATATATGTGATATTGCACATATTTCATTGTGTTTTATTAATTCATTAATCTTTCTATGGAAGGATAACAATGGGTTACCAAGATGGAATTGTTGTCTTTTGGGACTATGAGACACAGGCAAGTGTCTGAGTGTTGTTTTTCCCAAATAAAATACTATCAATGAGCTTGGGTTGCGACTAACTTATTATTTTGTTTATACCAACAGAGTAAAGTGGATTGGCTTAAAGTCTCAGCAGATGATGGCATGGTTTCTGACCTCTGTTAATAATTCCATTATGTTGGGTGCCATGCTAATAAATTGCTCTCCTGCCTTGCTGCAGAAATTGTGTGCATCAAATTTATTGCAAGAAAGCAATGGATTGTTGCAGGCACACTAAATGGTAACATCCATGTGTACAACTATGAAGAAATGAAAAGGATCACAAGTTTCACCGCTGGTACATATGAATCACTCCAGTCACTAGCCGTACATCCAACCCGGCCATATTTATTGTCAGCGGGCATTTACATTAAGCTTTGGAACTGGGATCACGGTTGGGAGTGCATACGGACATTTGAGTATGAAGACTACAAAAAAATTGTTGGATTTAGTCCAAATGACACCTTTGCTAGTACTTCAATGGTTCACCCAATTGTGGAGTGCACCAAGTTTGAGTCATATGTTATAGAGGGAGATTATACTGTGAAGGTCTCTCTCTCTCTCTCTCTAAAGTTTAGCATGGTGAAGAAAAGTGTTGCTTTATTATTGTGGCCTCCTATATATGATTGTTGTGCAGGTATGGAGTCTCGATTCACCCAAATATGAATATGCCCTGGATGGGCATTCTAACAGAGTCGTCTGCTTGGATTTCCTCACATATCACGGTCATGACTTTTTGGTTACAGGTTCAGATGATAAGACTGCCAAGGTCAGCCATTCTCCTGGAATGACATGCTTAATACTATATGTGTACATATAGCAGTTCCCTTAATGGATGCTTTGGGTTTCTTTTCCAAAATCAGATATGGTATTTAGAGACAAAGGAATGTGCATACACACTTGAAGCTTTTGTGTCTCCGGTTACATCTGTCCTATACCAACCCGATCTTCAGACTCTATTTACAGGTTCAAATGATGGTGCTATTTATTTGTGGAGCACCGCAAATTGCAGGTAATTTGAAATGTAGTGAGTATATATGGTGTTCATATGAAGCACACAAATTAGTCAACAATTTGTATTTTGACACCCCGTTGGTTTGTCAACTATTAATGTTGCATTAAGTATGCTCGATCATACATTGATTTCCATTGTTCTTGCAGATAAAAATCCAAAGGGTATATTCATGCCCCCCGACACTTACAAATGTCATCAACATTGGTGGTTTTGGAAAGGTGTACCATCTCACATATGTGATGGGAAGGTATAGTTTCATGCTTTTCTTTTATTATTAAGATAATTTAATTTTTAGTTGTATAATAATGCTCAAGATTTTTTATGCTTGAAATAATCTTATATTGATATATACTATTATATGCTAGAGTTATAATTGGAAAAGGAAACAAAGTTGCAATTATGGATATAGACAATGAAAAATGCCAGGAGCAATCAATGGATTACCAGGAACAACCGTTAAGTGTGAGAAAACATCCAATAGAGACAACACCTAAGGTGAGTTTGCTCAATTTCTGTATACTTATAAGTAAGTTAATTAATCACTCCCTCTCCCGGGGGTGCAACACAGCCTTGTATTTTTGGTAAATAAATTAATCATAAATTTGATTAGAAAATAGGTTATATGCCACAAAATGTATATTATCAAATTTACAACTATTACACAGCAGGGCATTAGAGGTTATTCTTTAACAGAACACTAATCCAGCTTTGAGTTCTGCCTCTTGACAACTTATAGTTGCTAACACTCGTACTGTTGGAGGGGCTTCTAAAATCATCAAAGATAATTTCTTGTCGCAAGAGTTTTTTCATGAAACAAAATACTTACCGTACTTGAGTGTTGGGCGTGGTCTGTTCTACATAAGCTTTTGCAATAATTTAGTATTATAGATAGTCACTACTCAAAAAATACTTACCGTACTTAAGTGCATGTATTTTTCACATGCAACCCTCCGTTCCAACTCAATATTCATAGGAAACATCCATCCAACATGCGTGATCTATCATATACACATCTACATTCACCTCATAGTTACATGTCATTATAAATTTATCTATTTTCAAATATATAAAATTAATATATGCAACAATGTTCTAAAATCTCAAAAGTTGAATTGACTAAGAAAAAGACATAAAAATATTTTTTTTTCTTGTATTCATCGTTGCCCTAGATCCATCAATCAACATTACTAGGGAAAACCATAGTAGTAGCACGGGTTTTGAGGCTATCAGCAGCGCGGGCAGCCGCTACAACCACGTCGCTATAGCTAACTATTAGTAGTAGCACGGTCTGTACCCGCGCTACTACTATAACTATATCAGCAGCGCTTTTTCAGAACGCGCTACTATTAGTTAGCTGTAGCGCTTTCCTAGCCCCGCGCTACTGCCATATCTTTCATCATCCCCCCCCCCCCCCCCCCCCCCCGCGCCTCCTACCCCGTTTCAGTTTCAATAAACTGCAATTTCCAGATACTAGGTACTACTAGATATCAATTTCATAAAGCATTATAGGTATTAGGTAGTACTCCCTCCGTTCCCACGACGAGTAATTTGGAACTGAGGGAGTACTAGATAACAATTTCATATATAGTCAACATGCATCCTCATGCAGTACTAGGTGATATCGACGACGATCATCATATGTAGTTCTAGATGATATCGACGACGATCATCATATGTAGTTCTAGATGATATCGACGACGATCATCATATGTAGTTCTAGATGAGATCGACGACGATCTCATATGTAGTTCTAGATGATATCGACGACGATCATCATATGTAGTTCTAGATGATATAGCCACATACACATATGTAGTTCTAGATGATATCGACGACGATCATCATCCTCAAGCCTGGGCGGTGGGTGTTCCTGATAGTAATTAGGATGGCCTGTCCAACACGAAGATTCTTGCCAACGAGGAATCTCTTCCACCCAACCGAGTTTAAGTGTGTGCGACCGTTCGTGTCCATGCGGTAAGTACAAGTGGTGAAGGAGCACCTTGCGGTAAGGCGTAGTCCAGGTGAGCCTTCTTCATCAGGCTCGATACCACAACTCACAGATAGGCTCTTTGGCAATTTCTGAATGAGAAAAATATATCAATTAATAAATAGCCTCGCACATCCTTTTGCAAATATATTTCTATTAATTATAGATTTCTACACTATCAAAAGACACAGTACTACACATTTTTACTAAGCATGAATTCTACTAATAAGTATATATGGATTATCTACACTATTAATAGTTCCTTGAATTCTACACTAATAAGCATGTGATCAGACTCTACACTAAAGCATATCATCGACTAGATTCCACACAGCATATCATTGGACTCTACACTAAGCATATCATCGAATAATTTGCATTTGTAAGTATAACGTACCATATCACGCCGATCGACCATGGTACTTGTCAGGTGGGGCACGAGTGGCACCTCGACAAAGTCATCACGTGGCAGAATTATGTCCCATAGCTTGCACACCTCCTCCTCGCTCAGCCTCATTCTTTGAGCTACGATGGCTTCATGAATTGGGTCTTCATCATCTTCATCAAGTGGGTCCTCATTATCTTCATCTTCTTCGTCATCTGCATCATCTTCCACCAGGTTAATATAAATGACAGCCAGCTTGGGTCTTTCTGCTCTAAAGGAGAAGCTGATCAACTCACCACCAGTAAGACGCATGCGGGTGAGGAAACGTGCCCATCCATCTCCTCCAATATGTGACATATTGCGTCCTTTCTCGACCTCCATAGTGTACGCCCCCCTAGGAGCCTCAAATGTCACAGAGCCTCCAATGCGGTTATGCCAACACTAAAAATAAAATAGTTGTTACATTTCATATAATTTCTTACCGCCGCGTGACGAAAACTCGACTGGAAGTAGATGTCGAACAGCTTTCCAGTTGCAAGGCTGCTGGCACACCTTGACTTGCACAGTTGACATGGTGGTGGTGGAGGTGGCACCATTTGTCTAAAGCTATATGAGCAAAGGATTAACGATCCACTTCACAGGAAAGAAAAATAGTAGGTTGTGATATTTTTGGTTCTTCTTCCGTTATATTTTCATAGCTTACTAACACCTTCTACCAAGAAAAACCTTTCACAAATATCTACCAAATCAGGGTACCACCTACCAAGACATTTCATCTAATTTGGCCCCTATTGCCTAAGATAATTGACTAAAAAAACAAGTGGCAAATTTTAACTAAATTGGCACCTACATTTTGCCAAAAGATAACTTACTACAGAAAAACAAAAGTTTCTAGCTATCCATGTACATAAAAATAACAATAAAATGGTGCATTTCTTTCCAAGCATCTACCTAGGTGGTGCCAAATCTTCAGAGCTATCAACCAGCGTACTAAATCAACTAATTCAAAATGTTCTATAAATCAACTAAATCAACTAGCCTAATAAATCAACTAACCTACTGAATCAACTAAATCAAAATGTTCTAAATCAACTAAATCAATGAGTCTACTAAATCCAATAAATCATATCAACTAAATAAAAATGTTGCATATGAACTAGCCTACTAAATCAAAATGTAGCAGGGAGGAGGGGTTGTGGATGGAGGAGGAAGGAGGGAGAAGGAGGGGCGACTGGAGGAGGGAGGAGAGAGTAGGACGGAGGAGGAAGGCGGAGCGAGGAGGGGCCGGCCGGTGGCGAGTGGAGGGAGGACGGAGGAGGAGGAAGGTACCGAGTCCAGCAAGGAGGAGGAGGTGACGGCGGCGCAGAGGGAGGAGGGATAGGCGACGGCGGCCGGCGGGGGTGAGGGCGGCCAGCGGGGGAGGACCGGCGCGGGGGGGGGGGGGGTGAGTGGGAGATCGAGTGAGTGTGAGTGTGAGTGGATCGAAGAGACGAGAGTGGGGGTGGGAGATAGAATGGCTTAGCAGTAGCGCGCTATAGGGAAAGGCGATACTGCTAAACGACCTAGCAGTAGCGCCTTTCACACAGAACGCGCTACTGCTATGAGTCAGCATGTAAAAATAGACATCAAAAATACATTGATCATCAATGATCTTTTTGTGTACAATCTGATTTGTCAACATGAGTCCTCACCGGTTTAGGAACCGGTGAAGACTCATATTGCGGCCACAAATTTTGCATATAAAGTTCAATGAAGACCAAGTGCTTGTGATAGTTTGAGAAGTAACATGGTAGAAACCCTCTTCGCAGAGCGAGGTGGGACTAAAATTTTGTAGTAAACTTAGCAGAGCGGGTATTATGGGAATGCGCTACTGCTATGATCTGTAGCAGTAGCGCTCTTCGTATTAACGTGTTGCTGCTAAAACTAGCTTCGCGGCGGGGTCTTGGTAATTATAGCAGTAGCGCGGCTTACAGGAGGCGCGCTACTGCTACTTTTATTTCAGCAGCGAGTTCTGTTAGAGCGCGCTGCTGCTATATAGCAGCAGCGCCTTATTTTAAAACACGCTGCTGGTAAGATTCTGTGTATAGGCTTTTCCCTAGTAGTGCAATTACATCAATATGGTGAAGAGTATTGACATCAATAATTTTGCGTGTGTCAACACCGCAAAGGTTTCTTCTCGACGAGCCATTTTTATTGAACTGAGAACACACCTGACCATAGAGATATGTTCTCGAATTGATGCTAATGGGAAGACGAGTATGGAGGATAACGAAGTATAGCTACATTTCACATAGATTTATACATGGCAATGGATATTTTATAATGACTTACAGTATGCGGCGATCTTTAAAAGATGCCACACTTGCATGTTCCACATTATAGTAGGCCTTTTAGCTTTGTTTTTAGATTTGATGTTAAGAAAACAAACACTCTAGCTATTATCGACTCAAATTGTCGTGATCATGTGCCTTCATCAAATCTTTTTGTGCAGTGCGCTAAAAAGTCTTGTCACTGATGTGAATTCTTAGGTTCACTATACCATTGTGAAAATATCGTGCACTGCACAAAACACTATTATAAAAAAACTTATTTGTGTAGAACATTAAAATAAGAAAATATCAACTATGTTTGTTGGTATCTGTTTGCATATAAAATCTTATTCATTGTAAGATCCTGGCCTAACTAGAATGATAGACTACACATATCTACAAGGAACTCCTTATTTTCTGGGAACCCATTCTCATGGAACATCAAAGTTAAGTGTGTTTGTATTGGAGAAATTTGAGGATGGGTGACAGACTGGGAAGTTGTTCCCTGGAGTGTGCGAGTTTGGAGAAAAGGCGCAGGAAAGGCTAATGTTGATCTGAGGGGCCAGTCTAGATCCTAGGTTGTAGCCAGATGCATCGACCATGAACCGGTGGGTTGGGCCGGTCGTAACATTCATTAACTAAACTTAATAGCCATAGATATGCATTGCTAAATTAACATTGGCAGTACCCTTATGCACTGCAATATAATAATATACATATGAGTTTCTAAATTAGTAGCCTTAGGCTTTGCAAACTTAACGTAAATGTACTATCTTCCACAACTTTAGCGCCCATAACCATAAATCTATGTTAATAACTCAACCATCTACTTATTGAATCTAATTTTAGACCTACAATTACACAAGTTAATGATCTACTAATAAATGTACGCCTAAACCTGAAAAAGAGAATGTAGATTTGTAAAATAAGAAAAGAAAGGCCGGTAACATGAGGAATTATACCTCGTCATGGAGGATGTGTGGGGATGCCGAGGCCGCTCGTTCTACATGAGAGCCACCGACCCACCTGGTCGTGGGCTCGATGCATGAAGGGATGCAAGGTGTCGACGAAATCTGATCGGTTGTGCCACCACATTTTGGAGGGTGTGACGCATGGACAATCCATCGAGCAATCTTTCCGTCGATGGTGTGGCGACAGCGGGGGAGACAACGATGTCGAGCTGGTGGTAGCAGGGACCACAGTGGGGTAGCGTCCAGTAAGAAGGCGATGTGCTGGGCTAGATCGGGGTGCGTTGGAGAAGCGATACACCAAATTTAGTGGTGGTGGCCCATGGAGAAGTGGCCTAGTGTAATAATAAGGAACATGTTGTTCTCTCTTATGTGGGCCCTTTACAGAGTTAGAGGCAGTTTTCCTCAAATACTCAGGTATTAGAGGCGGTTTCCCAGCCAAAACCGCCTCCAATTCTTAAGTATTAGAGGAGGGTTCTCAAGCAAAGCCACATCCAATATTATTCTAATGGTTTCCTTACAAAATTTTGATATATATCGAATGACACATATGAAAGATCAAAAATGAATGAAAATACATCAAGTTCATCTCAAAATTTGCATTTCATGTCATTGTCATATAAGAAAATATATTTCACACCAATACTACTAGATCACAAAAGACCTCCTGATATTTCAAATTACTAATACTACTGCAATTTACTTGTAATAGTGAAATTTACTACAACTACTAAGTATGAATTATAATGATATGGCAATGACTTTATCATCACTCACAAGGGCTTCCTGTGAGTTGCCGCATACCCACCAAATTAATCCAATAAAATGTGTAGCACTTCCTCGCTTCACTGGTGCAATATTGGTCATGGTTTGACGAGGAGGCGGCGGTCGCAACGGAGCCCATATCACCCCATACCTTGCCTGCACGGGGTTGTAGTGTCGTCCCATTTCCCTCCTGCATGCTAAGGTAGTAGCGTCGGCAGGGAGGAAACCTTCTCCTTTGGCAATTGTGATGGTCACCACATAGAGGAGCCTGCATCCACATTGGCCGTGTTGTGGGCCATGGAGAGGCACCCCCTACTCACTCAGTTGTTGTGCAGGCCATAAGTGGAGGAGCGCTCCTCCTCAGCCAATGCTACCCCCACGTTATTAGCCATGCCATCACTATTGTTGGAGGTAGGTCTGCCTCTGCCTACGTTGGCAGTCGACCAGCCGTGGACAAAAGGTTAAAACAATGATGGTGGAGCAATGAATAGACATGGAGTCAAAAGGGATCGTTCCAGGTTTCGATTTCTAAGAGCAATGAATAGACATGGAGTCAAGTCAGAGTGTTTTTTCTTTGATATAACTTTCAATACTTTATAAAAGTAGTTTTGTTTCTCAAACCGCCTTTGCTTAGGTGTCATCTTATTAGAGAAGACTCAAAGTTTTAACTCCCAAAATCAACTCTATTGACTACCTCCTATACTCATGTTTGTAATAGTGCATATTGGAAAGACTTTTGGATCAAATCATATAAATTTTTAACTTATGAAAAAAATTATTGATTTAAATATTACCTAAAATATAAAGGTGCTTTAAAATCCTATACAAAGAGGGTAAACACTATCTTTTGTGCTTTCTGTTTCATCGTTAGGAAGTTGAGAGTTTTACCTAGTTGACTTGTCTAGTTTTAGTTGTAACAGATATTTTTCAACAATGCAGGTCAATCTCCTATATTAATTTTATAATTTGATTTGATTTAATAATTGGCTATTAAATACTTTACACCAGTTGTGTGCAACATTACCTCTTATAAAATGCTTGGTCTATCTACCAGGAAATCACGGGGTCTATAAACAAGCTACTTAACATCCACCCGCAAAAACTTTGCTTCCCCTATCATCCCAATGAGCCCATCTCATGCGCATTACACCTAACAAATGTCACAGATGAAAATGTGGCATTTAGACTTTTTGATAAGAGCGGAAAGTCCCCATGGTGCTTCACAAAGTTGCCGTTGTATGGCATTGTGTCTCCGAAATCTGTGCACACTTTGATTGTGACAACGAAAGAAGAGATGAAGCTGAAGGACGAACGTGATTTCGATCTTGTTATTCAGAGCAGTTTATTGGGAGATAAGTATAATGTGGTATTTAAAGACCAATCTGAGTGTGATCAACTATTCGAGGAAGCCATTGTCGATATGGTGCATGAAGTGACACTAGAAGCTTATTATGTGCACTGGAATAGAATATATGAGGTAAGTTCGTTTGACTGCACAAAACATTTTTCTCAAGTAATGTTATAGTTGCAAAGCTTAGCATTGCATCGATCATTTCTATATAACCAGAGTGGCACACATATGGCCCATTGTAACATACGTGAGTGGTAGCTACAACAACTCGTCTCATAACCATCACTTATCATTTCCAATGTCTTGACTTGTATGCATTTTATTGTTTTATAACAATTCAACCAGCAATGCCACATGTGTCAACTTGCATATACAGATCATACAACTTAAAATTAACTGTTATTTCTGATGTGAGTACTTTTTTGTGCAGCATCGTAATATATTAGTGAAGTATAATCCTGACAAATTGATTTCCCTGGATGCACATCCAAGAGAGCCATGGTGAGTGCATATATTTTTAGCTGACATAATATGGGGCCATACATATATTTACGTTCCTTTGTTAATGAGTATGTTGACTGTCATTCTATCCCAAGATAAATTTCTTGTTGTCACACAGGATTGTCTCAGGTCATATAAGTGGACATGCTCACGTATGGAACCATGAGATCAAGGCAAGCTAATGGACTCTCTGACTACATGTATAGTTATGCTTATCTCTTGAATATTGACATCACATCTTTAAATTGAAATGACAACTTGGAACTCCTCTCTTCGCCACTCCTTTTGAATGTAAAGGGCCATCACAACAAAAGTTTGTGCAAAATATATAGATGTTTATAAGAAAAATGTATACCTTGGCCTTCTCCTTTGAACTAACAAAGTCATTTTGTACAACATGCAGTTACCAATCAATTCCTTTAAGGTCTCCGAATGTGCAGGTATATATTATGTATCTCTCATATTTACATCCCCTTTTTTCATTTTTAGTAGTCTCCTCCAAAAAATCATGGTAAAGACGAAGGACCTACTTTAGCGTCGACGCTGAATTACGTATTAATGATGTGTGCACACCACTCCATCTCCCTCATTCGTTAGTTGATTTAAAACCGGGAACCAAATTTAGACCAAAGTGAATGTTACTATATTTAATAATAGTCTATTCCCAACGCAAGTGGTCTTTGAAACAGAATTTTGAAATTTTTGAGATGTACCTAATAGGGCACTCCCAACTTACTCTCTCTTGATCGTCGTAGCTAGTGTTAGATTTCCAGAGACAACAACATCAATGCATATTCTATTAGGTGTTGTATCTAAGTGACATTGCCTTTATTTCGTATATGAATTATGTTTCATTTCGAAATTGTGGCCTAGTTATAAAAACAAGGGAAGGAGAGAAGAATATGGATTAGAGAATTAATTTCACTACATAGGGAAATGTGCTAAAAGCCATCTCTCCAGTAGCATACTCCCGTCGTTTCTTTTTACTTTGAGAAAATAGGTTTGTCTGAAGTCGAACTTTGTACAGTTTTATCATATATTTATTTAGAGGTGTCAACATGTACAAAATTAAATAAATATAATATGAAAATGTATTCCACGATGGATCGTGATATTGATTTTGCAATTTGAATTCTAATAGTTTTTTTATATCCTTGATCAAACATCAGATAGTTTGACTTAACATAATACTATTATGGAGAGAAAATAAGAACACAGAGGGTACAACTCCCCTCTCTTTCTTCTTCAACTGATGTGCTATCTCAGCATTTTGCTTACCAAAGCATCCTAAAAAAATAAACATTCGAAAGTGCCCTAACAAACCCAAAGGGAAGAATTAACAATTAAGTTTATGTCGTTATACAAATATAAACTGCCATTTTAATACTAATGAAATTGAACACTCTCATTGCAGTTTGTTCAATCAAATTTGTTGCAAGAAAGGATTGAATTGTAGCTGCGAGAGGTCTTGGACTCTGTGTGTTCGACTGTGCGTGTATAACAAAAGTCAAACTGATCATGATTGTTCAACTGTCTCATGGTGACGTGTTACTAGCCGTTCATCCAAACCTACCCTATGTTTTGACACCGGGTATAAGGCTTTTAGACTGGGACAAGGGCTGGTATGGCACACAAAGTTTTTCTGCAGATGACAAGGTACAGACACTCACATTTAATGCTGGGGACGACAACAGATTTGCCAGTGGGTCTTTGGAGGGCCAAATAAAGGTTTGTCTGGCTGGATTTATCCTTTTTGCTAACTAAATTTCAAAGTTGTGAAGATAATTTTACTACAAGACCTTCGTGCTCTTTTTGTACACACACACAAACACACACACACACACACACACACACACACACACACACACACACACACACACACACACACACACACACACACACACACAGAGAGAGACACTCTATAGCGCTAAGTTGAGAATAATTATTGTACAGTCCTAGTAAAACCGTATACAAAGTGTAGTGTAACCACGTAAAAAATAGTAATTTCGAAATTATGTTTTCTATCCAAGTCATTTTATATCAACATTCTTTAAAATGACTATATTTTGTACAGTATGTTACTGTATTTTGTACACTTTTGCTATTCTAACTGTGAGCCTTCAATAGCTTATACTACACCACTGATAAAACTATAAAAATAATAGTAAAACCATGTGCAAAGTGCAGTAATTCCAATTTTTACTACCCAAGTCGCTAATTCACTACATTGGTAAGAAAAGCTATATTTTGTATATTATGTTACCATATTGTAGTATTTACTTGTGATGTAGAATAAGCTATATATAATTTTCCTACTACTTGATGTAGTTACACCTATGTGATTTTCGTATGTTGTACGTAGTACTGTTACATATATACTCGTAATATGTAATGTATACATATATTTTGGTACCATATACACAACATTTTAGGTAGAATGAATTTTTTAGTGCATTATCTTATAGATACAACTACATATAGTATATATGTTGAAATATATTGCCCACCTCCCTCCATCAGTTCGGATTTTAGGAGCAACTGGCTGGAGCATAAATTCGATAACATAAACGTGCTTACAATCATAAAGTAGTATATATACTACCGCATGGGAGTATGTGAGAGATGCCGTGTAGTTACATTCACGTGAGTATTTCTTTATGGTCTAGGTATTATCTGCCAGATCAAAGAGTACATACACATAATTTGTAGTATATATTTATATTTGTTCTGTCGAGCAGGTTTGGACGCTCGATTCTTCAGCCCCTGAGTATTCTTTGCTTGGGCATTTGAAAGCGGTGACATTCCTCGA
Organism: Triticum aestivum; assembly: GCF_018294505.1. Lineage (NCBI taxonomy): Eukaryota > Viridiplantae > Streptophyta > Magnoliopsida > Poales > Poaceae > Triticum > Triticum aestivum. The sequence continues at coordinate 759,084,309 of NC_057813.1, read as the reverse complement.
TTTTATCACACATGGAGATCAAACATATTTGATCAGTGGCTCCAAGGATTGCACTTCCAAGGTATACACTAGGCTCCTTCGGTTTATTTTAGTTGGAGAGGCTCGGATGATCCTCTTTGTGGAAATAATAATCAATTTAGAATACCATACACTATATGTCTTTCAAAACAGATATGGGACTTGCAGAAAAGAGAGTGCATTTATACGTTAGACGCTATGTCTCCAGTTCGTTGTGTCCTTGCCCACCCATATCTTCCAGTTATAATTACAGGAGCAGAACATGGCATCATTCATCTATGGAGCTTCACTGATTTCAGGTAACTACCATAGTATGACCAGACATAAGCAATCAAGTAATGCTGTCATGGATTGTGGTACTATATTTATAACATGTAGGTTATATTGCATATATATGTTCTGCGGCTCAATCTTGGAAAACAAGTAACTGAACGATCCATATTCTTCAGGCTCAAGAGAACTATTAACTTTGGTGGTGGTGGACCAGTTGTGGGTCTCGCATGTTTGATAGGCTCACAAAGGTACGTGACCTTGTTATTCTTTTATATGGAGGCAAAAGATTTGCCTCATTAATTCATTTAGAAGATATTTTCCCTGTTCTGTAATGAACAATAGGGCAAAAACCATCACAATTCGCTGAGCGGCACACACAAGATACCCTCACACAACTTTGCGAAGAGAACCTCGTCGAGAACTCACATGGATGTCCAATTCACCATTTGTCCTCAAACAGGCGTCCTCAACATCCTTTCTCCTTTAGCAAGCGACTCCTACTCTGCACCGTAGAGGTCATGCGGAACCACATGAAGATATATACCTTAGCTCAACCACCTGCCATGATGACATCACATCTCTTATTCTAATGAAGATCTAGTAAGGAGAACTATGCAAGATTGGCCATGAAATACCACCGGAAACACCACCTACGGCCCGGCATCGTTGCCACTGGACTCATGGCCAGAGATCTGACATAAGATCAACAAACAAACTGAGGCGATCCCACAAACACACTGAAGAAGAGCGTGCAACCATGGTCCTGTCCCCGCCATCGCTCACCCGATCATCATTTCCACAGAAGCTCCTATAGCCTCACCAATATCTTCTGCCGGCCCCACTTGTCTATGCCCATCTCGATAATAAAACCCCTCAAAAGGGTATACGACGCGAAGCGACACCATAGCCTGAGCCCATGGATCTAGGGTTTCCCCCCGAAGCTATAGAGGCAAGGGGTTAGAGTATCACCTCGGCGATGCCATCAAGAAGGAAATGGCGCTCCAAGGCATCATTGTCGCCAGTTCCGATATGGCGAAAGGCAACACTTTTGCCTGGGTCAACCTCCCGTGCCCTCGTCACGATGCGTCCGCAAGTACCCACGCCAAGATCCAGCCGCCGTTGTCACCTTCTTGCCAAGTAATTGCATTGACTACCTCTGCATCCCTTGGTACAACGAACGCTCCGCCAAAGCGAGACCACGAGAAGTCGCAACCACAACATGCACACTTGGACCATGCAGCTTCTGAATGTCCAGCGGAAGACTGTCGAGCACAACCCCCTATCTCGCCCTGCACTACATGCTTTCCCGACATCTAGATCTGGGGCCCACACCCGCGGTGCATCTTTCACCCCCGTGCACCAAGATGTTTCTTTAGTGCCAACTCACCAGATCTGGAAGTCTGGAACGCGTCTGCACGCTCTTTGCTAGGGCACCATTCACTCATGTGTCGCTCAGCCGCAACAGACACTAGGCCAGATCAGGCCAGTCCCATCACGCCGCGGGGCGCCGAGCACCTAGCCCCGACCACAAGCCACCGCTTCCACATCCTGGGCATAGGGATCCGTGCATCTAGAATCGACAAGCGTAACACAACGTCCAGGTGTCGTTCACTTGAGAGAGATCCACCACCGCCGGAAACCGCACGTGCTTTTCTAGGTGGCGAGTCATACTGGGGGAGGGCGATGGTGATTTGCGGTGGTGCTTGGGTTCGCTCGAGCAGCTATCTTGGAGAGCCACGCGAGCACTTAATGTGCTAGATATTTTCATAGATTTCTGTCAGGATGGGAATGGTTCGTGTTGGCCCGCCTGGTGGCTGACCTGACCCTAAAATTCGAGGCCAATGGGTGTTGTGGGTCGGTCTCAAACGAGATTTGGGTAATGGAGCTGGCACCGGGTGACCCGCTGGGTCAGCTAGGTCGGCCCATCTTATAGTCTTATATCTCACGACAACTGAAATGTTCGTAACACATGCGTTGTCATAGGACCCGATTTTGTGACGCAGTCTGTCATATAATTTCTGGCGAACGCTGGCGTATATGAAGAACAAAATCATCTTTACATGCTTTGGCAAGTGCGCACGAACAAAAGCAGACGACTTGATTTTTTTCTATTAACCACACATTCTTTTATATCCGAGCCACAATTTCTCAATGTTCTTATTTCTGTTTTAGCGAACTTCTGAATAAGTGTATCTTTTGTGTGGCAAGGATTGTGATTGGGCAAGAGAATGCAATATCTACCATGGAAATCCATTGCGATGAAGAGACGCGATCAGAGCGCAGTCAAGACGAAGCAACGAGTAGTGCAGATGAAGCAGAGCATGAAGAAAGAAAGCAACTGACCGTGACGCTTGCGCAGCAAGGGCCGCCAACCAAGTCCCGGAATCAACGCCGTCGGAACAATCGACGCGCCCGTATGATGCCAGAGCAAGCTGAAGCACAGGCGAGGCCTAGTCAACCCGAGGCAGAGCGAGCTGAAGCACAGGCGAGGCCCAGTGAACCCGAGGAACGCGGAGCTGGAGCACAGGCGAGGCCTAGTCAACCCGAGGAACACGGAGCTGGAGCACAGGCGAGGCCTAGTCAACCCGAGGCAAAGCGCGGTGATACAGAGGAGGCGACTGCAACGCGAGAGCAGCAAAAGTTGCCTCCCATGTGGAAAACGCCGAGGGCACAGCACCGCCGGGAGAAGCGACACTCCCATTCACTGGCCAAGTGAGCTCGAAGAGAGAGCGACCTCCGCGGACCCAAGGGATGCGCCCACATCCATGGTTGAGAGGTTTCAAGTGATGGATCTGAAGATGGAATTCTGAACCCAAGCAGCTGGGTCTTACTCGATTGGACAACTGCAAACTGTTTTCGCAACTTAATTGTTTATTCTATGCGGTATCGAAGTTGCGCATACCTACAACTCTGCAACAAATCATAATAGTTGTATAATGTTTGTATTGCCATAAGAAAATAATGTTGTCTTTCCAGTTTCCACTCACAGCCCGGTAGTACCAAGCTGGGAAAAGAATTTTGTACAAATGTATGGACGACTCGTCTCATAAACACGATTTGCACATGCATAATGTATAAAAATTAGAACGGGGATGCGTCAAATTTAGCCGATCCATATACCAGCCCTGACGTCCGCACTAGTAGGAAACAGAGCTTCGGTTCAGGCCTGGCTAGCCCATTAATCCCGGTTCAGTCACGAATCGGGACACATGGGGCATACGTCCCGGATCGTGCGCCAGGGGGCCGGCCGGGCCTCGTGGGGCATTTGTCCCGGTTCGTCTGGACCGTTTTGTCCCGGTTCCAGACATGAACCGGGACCAATGGCCCTCGCTCCTGGCCCACATCCATTGGTACCGGCTCGTTGCTGGAACCGGGACCAATGGGGGTCCTTTTGTCCCTGTTCCAGCCACGAACCGAGACCAATAATATGCCTATATATACCCCCTCGCCAGCGAGCAGAGCACTTCACACTGCTCTGTTTTTTGGCCGACGAGGGGAGAGCTTTGTGGTGGTCTAGCTCACCTCCTATGCATATGAGGTGTTCGATGAAATGCCCGAGCCACACTACTTAAGATTTCTCCTCTCCAAACTCGACCTCGAAGCTTCATTTTCCTCAAAATTGAGGAGGAGAAGGTGATATTGGAGTTGCATATTGCGGATGTCGTCGATGATCACAAGATCAAGATGAATGAAATGCGCTTGAAGATTAGAAAGATTAGAAAATATGCCATTCACATCGAGCCTTGGTATCATTATGCTGTTGGATCAATTGTTACATTGGTTGTGATTATAATCGCATTTGTTGTTGTATTGAAATGTTTTACATAGTTTCAATGTATGGTTTAATTAGATGCTCTGGAGAGCTATATGTTGTTCAATGAAAACTATGTATGTACTTTGGTTTTAATGCGATGATGAACTTCTATTAATTTGGTCACTTATGCATCCAATTTTGTACACAAAGTGCATCCAGTTTTTGCCGTAACCCTCTCAACTTTTTAGCACATGGTATCTGGGTGAATTAATGATACCAAGCCAATTTTCAACCTCTTCAGAGTTCATTTGAAGTGCTTTTGAATTTCAGGGTCATATAGCTCAAAAAAATTAGTAAATGCATGAAAAATAACAGATAAAGTCAGAAAGGGTTTAAAAATTGATGATGTGGCTTTGAAAGGTTCGTTTTGGACACACAAAATGACTGGAGTTCAAACAAGTTCAAAAAAAATTAAATCCCTTTTTAACAGATGAATTTTCGTCCGAAACCCTGATACTTTGAAAGAGATTGTCCACTTTGTACACGAAGTGCATCCAGTTTTTGCCATAACCATCTCAACTTTTTAGCACATGTTATGTGGGTGAAATGATGATACCATGCCAATTTTCAACCTCTTCAGAGTTCATCTGAGGTGCTTTTCAATTTTAGGGTCATGTAGCTCAAAAATATCAGTAAATGCATGAAAAATAACAGTTGAAGTCAGAAAGGCTTGAAAATTGAAGATGTGACTTTGAATGATATATTTTGAACACACAAAAAGACTCGAGTTCAAATAAGTTCAAAAAAATGAAATCCCTTTTTAACAAATAAGTTTTCGTCCGAAACCCTGATACTTTGAAAGAAATTGTCCATTTTGTACACGAAATGCATTCACTTTTTGCTGTAACCCTCTCAGCTTTTTAGCACATGTTATGTGGGTGAAATGATGATACCATGCCAATTTTCAACCTCTTTAGAGTTCATCTGAAGTTATTTTCAATTTCAGGCTCATTTAGCTCAAAGAATGAACTAATATAAAAAAATGAACTAGAAATTTTTTATGAAACTCTAATAGAAAAAATAATAAACTAACAGAATGAACTAGAAAACTTTAATGAAACTCTAATAGAAAAAAATGAACTAGAAAACTTTACTGAAACTCTAATAGCAAAAGAATCAACTAGAAAGCTTTATGAACCTCTAGTATTATTGAAACTAAAATTATATAAAATTTATGCAACTAAAATTATCAAAGTATTTTCTGTTCAAAACATTAAAGCAAAAAGAATTTTCATAAAGAACGTTTGTTGTTAGAAACTTTAACAGCAACAAGAAATATCATAAAGATGTTTTGTTAGAAACTAAAATAACAAAAAATGTTTTGACTATAATGATAAAACACAGTAATATTAAATAGCAGGAAAAAGAATCAATCCAAAATTTATTTTTATAGTAAAGTTAATCACAAACTAGTGATTCACACAAATTTCAAATAATTCAAATTTAAACTATTCAAATTTGAAAACTAATGGCACTAACAGAAAGTTGAAAACTAATGGCACTAACAGAAAGTTTATAATTTTTCTGACCTAAAAGCAAAAAGAATTTAAAAAACAAAAGAAAATAAATAAAGGAAAAAAACAAAAAATAGGAAAAAAATGCCACCTACTAGGCCACCACGGCGTGAATACGATTAGAAACCCAACCATGAGCCAGGATTCAAGCCCGCAGAAGGCCCAGTAGGCCCACAGACATAGCAGTGTGAGATTAGGCCCGTAGGCCTGCAGTTAAGAGGAGTTCGAGAGAGAGGGCGGGGCAGAGCTTATAAACAACACCCGACGCGTCTTGGCTAGCAAGATGGGACTAAACATTCCACCGCACCGCGGCTGTACCAGGCACAGGCTATTGGTCCCGATTGGTGGCTCGAACCGGGACAAATGCCCACCTTTGGTCCCACCAGAGGAAGATGTTGCAATCTGTACTTGGATGCTATGTCCACTGAGATCGGTAGCGAGCAGCATGGTGTCGTTGATGCCATCGGCGGCGGTCAGCAGGATGTATACTCGGACGGAGTAATGGTTGCCCTGGATAACCTGCGGCCTAGAGAGGAAGCTGCGGCAGCCGGTCATGGGGTCGTACACACATATCTGAGAGCAGTGCTCGGATTGGACACTGAGGCATTGGAGGACGAGGAGGCCATGTCATGATGTAACGAGGCTTCCTGGGAGGAGGAAGTCTGTGTCAGCATTACGGCCAATGAAAGGCGAGAGTTGGTTATGGCAGAAGGACGCGGCGCCAGCTGTAGCCGGGTGAACCAGGGAGAGGAGTTCCTTGTCGTAGGTGGAGATATCGGCGAGGATGCAGGGAGCCGTCAGCTTGGCGATTCGATGGATGAACGGCGGGCTTAGGATATCACGACGAAGGTGCTTACAGACAGCCACACAACGGACAACTGTGCAAAGGTCGGAGCGTGCCACAATCTCGAGCAGGACATCTGTCGGGAGCAGGACATGGCCACCATCTTCGATAGTGCCGCAGACTTGCTGCTTTTGTCGGTGTTTCCATGTTGCCATGGCGCTCCCTGCGTTCCAGCGACGTGCAGCCCTCCGACATAATTATATGGATGGAAGTGCACTAGTAAAGAATGAAAAGGTGAATTGTTTTGAGTTGGACTAGGAAACCAAAGATCCATACCCAATGTAAGTTCTGACCCGTACGTACACGATGCAAGACATGGTTACTCCTAGGGACGTACGGCAACGAACTACAGCCAATTGCGCTTCCCGGTCTGAAACATGGTATGGGCTGGATCCAAAAATAACAAATATAACAGAAAACAGGTCATTTTCTTTTTCCGAGATACTTCCAATCCCTCGATTTTTTTTACTAACTTACTCCTTGACCTAATGTTTGCTCACATTCATCCCTATAGATTCTTACATGCACACCCCTATGAGCACATCCGAGATTGATGCAGTTAAGGGAGACATCATACCGCTGAAATAAATCACACCGAAAACTTTAACTAAAATTTAGGAAAATGTGACCAGCCAAGCTAACTGCAGGGAGCGACAAAATGCAGGGAGCAGCAAAAAATCTAAGGCCTTTTTTGTAGATACATCTATTTGAGCGACAAGTAATTCTGGCCGAGAGACAGGAAGAGGGTGCTGTGAGATTTGCTGGCTGGACACGCATTGGTTTTTTCAGCAAGCTGTTAATTTGGAGGACATGATCGGTGAAATACCACTAAATCGTACTTGCCGAGTCTATATGATTCTACACGTTATCCATCATTTCCTTTATGGATCGATCGAGAACGGCAACTTACAGGTTGCAACTATCTTTTCCTTTATCCATCATTTCCTTTATCTATGGTTTTATAGACAGCCATAGCTCGATAACTTCCTTTCCCATACCGGGGCCACCCTGCTAGTTTTTTTTTGGGAGGGAAACATTTAAAAACAGCCAGCCTGCCAAACCATTATGCCGGTCGCTCACTCTTGCAGCACAAGACGCTTTGTTGGGCTCAAACATCTCTAACGTTCTATCTATATCTATATCTATAATCTATAATCTATAATCTATATCTATAATCTATATCTATAATCTATAACTACTAATAAAGCAAGGTGTGTTTCTCCAATTTTTTCATCCGTTCACCAATATTTTTTTTTACTATTCATGATGGGGTTTTTTTAATAAAATTCGAGGTGGTACTAATAATTACGTAAAGATGTTTGTTGTTTTGTTCAACGTTTCTAAAAATTATTGGGCTTATGTGGTGGGCCTCCGGGGACTTGAGTTGGGCCTGGTGCGTTTTTTTATGAGCAGCGAAAAATATTTCGCTCGTGCAGAGATCCAGGAAACGAACTCCCGACCTCAGCTTCAGCCCCCAGTGATGAAACCATCTAACCACAATTATTCCATAAATAAAATTGTCCCACCTCGCCTTTTCCAATCAGCATAAACCAATTTATATGCGCCTTCGAGTTTCCTATGTAGCAAGGAAACAAGAGGATTTCAGCCGACGTGCAAATAAATAAGGAAGGAAAGGAATTGGGTTCCTTGTGACAAGAAAATAAGGAAAGGAAAAAGAATTGATTCTTTGTGGCGGAGAAAGTAAGGAATGGAACAAAAAGATTTCAGCCTGATTGCATTAGGAGTGCCGAAGGAGTGAGATAACTTTTATCCCATTGCAACGCACGGGGTCATTTTTCTATAATGATAAACTAAAACTGAGAGAGATGAATCTGGCGTTGATGCCGCAGCCACGTCTGTTTAAGAAATGGGGTTGATGGAGGCTCTCATGCACGACGCGGTTACGGCTGAATTCATGGAATTAAGAGGACGACAACGTGGTCGCGAGATGCCTGTAGGTAGAATATTTCAAAAAAATCCATGTGGTGCTCAAACGGTGTTTGTCCTTAGCACCAAGAGATGAACATGGTACGTCATGTTTGCTATGTGGTCAAAATTGTTGAATATTGCATCTGTTTTCTATGTCATAAAGAGTTTGTCATATCTTTAATTGTGTGCACAAGGTGATGAATTTGAAGATGTAGATCAAAGGAATTCCAGTATTCTTTCTTCTATATAGACGAGAGGCGTAAACTGTAAATTCGAGCATCAACTAGGATGAGTATGCTATTTGTTGTGTAATGCATGCCACGTGGCTGGCAAACGGTGCACATAAAACATAAGGAGACGACGCAGTCCAAGAATGTGGAGGCATTCCAATGACATTCAAGTGGCGGCTTGAAGCGAGACTTAGACGTGAGTTTATAGATGGAGGCGCCAGGGAGCCAAGATGTTGAGGCATCAAAGAATGATGATGCCGAGGACGCCTATCTCGGTGCGCATTACTGACCATCCCCTGTTTAGTTGCACCATGTTATCGACGAAGAGAAGCCCCAGAAAGCACGGTGAGCAATAATTGGATGAGTAATCGTCATTTTGTTCTTTTTACTTATTCGTTGCAACAAAAAAAATCCTTTTGATAATGGTTCTTTTGCATTATTTTGGCATGTCCTAAACACAAGCACTTCACTTACACAACACATATGCATTTTCTCTCTCTCAAGATAACACACTCTTTGGCGAGAGTCGGCCCACACGTCTCTTCCCATTAACTACTCTAAAAAGTAATTTCTTTCAAATGCATCTCCCTCACGAGTAAACGCCACCTTTGTCTGCCATTCTCGACTCACACCGCCCGTCCACCACGCCACTCTCCAGCAACGCAAATCGGTCATGTTCTCTTCTGGCAAATCCCCACACATTCTCTGGACTCTGCCGAGGTTGAGGCTAACCTTATCCACTCGGATTTCTAGCGTGTTGTCTCCATGAGAGTAAATATGTCATTTTCTCCACGGGTGAATCACTATACCATCTCTGTACGTGGCCTTGAGGCTAACTTATCCACTCGAGTTTCTAGCGCATTCTCTCTTTGGATTCCGGCATGGCTTCCCCAGCAGGACTTCGTCGACGTTGTCCACGTGGTTTAGGCCATGCATATTAAGCTACAAAGTAATTTTTTTACTCCCATTGCAATGCACGGGCATTTTTGCTAGTCTTATCTATTCACGCATGTGATGCCCTCTTTTCCACGCCTTTTTCTTTCTACCCCCCCCCCCACACCCACACACACACAAGACACATACATGCTCGTTCTTATTTCTTTCTACATGGTCGCGGGCGCTACACGCAGCTCCCTTCCCTCAGTACAAACCATTGTTCCTCATAGTGGCGAGAGTCGCCCCTCATTGCGAAGAGCTTGTTGGGGAACGTAGTAATTTCAAAAAAATTCCTACGCACACGCAAGATCATGGTGATGCATAGGAACGAGAGGGGAGAGTATGTCCACGTACCCTCGTAGACCGAAAGCGGAAGCGGAAGCACAACGCGGTTGATGTAGTCGTATGTCTTCACGGCCCGACCGATCAAGCACCGAAAGCACGACACCTCCGAGTTCTTGCACACGTTCAGCTCGATGACGTCCCTCGAACTCCAATCCAGCCGAGTGTCGAGGGAGAGTTCCGTCAGCACGACGGTGTGGTGAAGATCTTGATGTTCTACCATCGCAGGGCTTCGCCTAAGCACCGCTACAATATTATCGAGGAGGACTATGATGGAGGGGGGCACCGCACACGGCTAAGAGATCAAGAGATCAATTGTTGTATCTATGGGGTGCCCCCTGCCCCCGTATATAAAGGAGTGGAGGAGGGGGAGAGGGTTGGCCCCTATGGCGGGCCCTGGAGGAGTCCTACTCCTGGTTCCTCCCCTTCCATGTAGTAGGAGTAGGAGTCAAGGAAAGGGAAGAAAGAAGGGAAGGAAGGAGGAGGCGCAGCCCCTCCCCCTAGTCCAATTCGGACTAGGCCTTGGGGGGGGGGGGGCTGCCCTAGGCAGCCCCTCTCTCTTTCACGTATGGCCCAATAAGGCCCAATACTTCTCCCCGGCGAATTCCCGTAACTCTCCGGTACTCCGAAAAATACCCGAATCACTCGAAACCTTTCCGAAGTCCGAATATAGCCGTCCAATATAATGATCTTTACGTCTCGACCATTTCGAGACTCCTCGTCATGTCCCCGATCTCATCCGGGACTCCGAACTCCAAAGAAATCAAAACTCATAAACTCATAATATAACTGTCATCAAAACCTTAAGCGTGCGGACCCTACGGGTTCAGGAACAATGTAGACATGACCGAAACACAGATCCGGTCAATAACCAATAGCGGAACCTGGATGCTCATATTGGCTCCCACATATACTACAAAGATATTTATCGATCAAACCGCATAACAACATATGTTGTTCCCTTTGTCATCGGTATGTTACTTGCCCGAGATTCGATCGTCGGTATCTCAATACCTAGTTCAATCTCATTACCGGCAAGTCTCTTTACTCATTATGTAATACATCATCTCGCAACTAACTCATTAGTCACATTGCTTGCAAGGCTTATAGTGATGTGTATTACCGAGAGGGCCCAGAGATACATCTCCGACAATCGGAGTGACAAATCCTAATCTCGAAATACGCCAACCCAACAAGTACCTTTGGAGACACTTGTAGAGCACCTTTATAATCACCCAGTTACGTTGTGACGTTTGGTAGCACACAAAGTGTTCCTCCGGTAAAGGGAGTTGCATAATCTCATAGTCATAGAAACATGTATAAGTCATGAAGAAAGCAATAGCAACATACTAAACGATCAAGTGGTAAGCTAACGGAATGGGTCAAGTCAATCACATCATTCTCCTAATGATGTGATCCTAATCAAATGACAACTCTTTGTCCATGGCTAGGAAACATAACCATCTTTGATTAATGAGCTAGTCAAGTAGAGGCATACTAGTGACACTCAGTTTGTCTATGTATTCGCACATTATCATCTTTCTGGTTGATACAATTCTAGCATGAATAATAAATATTTATCATGAAATAAGGAAATAATAATAGCTTTATTATTGCCTCTAGGGCATATTTCCTTCAGTCTCCCACTTGCACTAGAGTCAATAATCTAGTTCACATCATCATGTGATTCAACACCAATATTCACATCTGTATGTGATTAACACCCATAGTTCACATCGCCATGTGACCAACATCCAAAGGGTTTACTAGAGTCAATAATCTAGTTCACATCTCTATGTGATTAACACCCAAAGAGTACTAAGGTATGATCATGTTTTGCTCATGAGAGAAGTTTAGTCAACGGGTTTGTCACATTCAGAGCCGTATGTATTTTGCAAATATTCTATCTCTACAATGCTCTGCACGGAGCTACTCTAGCTAATTGCTCCCACTTTCAATATGTATCCAGATTAAGACTTAGAGTCATCTGGATCGGTGTAAAAGCTTGCACCGATGTAACTCTTTACGACGGGCTCTTTTATCATCTCCATAATCGAGAAATATTTCCTTAGTCCTCACTAAGGATATTCTTGACCGATGTCCAGTGATCTACTCTTAGATCACTATTGTACTCCCTTGCCAAACTAGGGCAGAGTATACAATAGGTCTGGTCCATAGCATGGCATACTTTTATAGAACCTATGACTGATGCATAGGGAATGACTTTCATTCTCTTTCTATTTTCTACCGTGGTCGGGATTTGAGTCTTACTCAATTTCATACCTTTGCAACACAGGCAAGAACTCTTTCTTTGACTGTTCCATTTTGAACTACTTCAAAATCTTGTCAAGGTATGTACTCATTGAAAATCTTATCAAGCGTCTTGATCTATCTCAATAGATCTTGATGCTCAATATGTAAGCAGCTTCACTGAGGTCTTTCTTTGAAAAACTCCTTTCAAACACTCCTTTATGCTTTCCAGAAAATTCTACATCATTTCCAATCAATAATATGTCATTCACATATACTTATCAGAAAGGCTATAGTGCTCCCACTCACTTTCTTGTAAATACAGGCCTTTCCAAAAGTCTGTATAAAACCATATGCTTTGATCAACTCATCAAAGCGTATATTCCAACTCCGAGATGCTTGCACCAGTCCATTGATAGATTGCTGGAGCTTGCACATTTTGTTAGCACCTTTAGGATTGACAAAACCTTCTGGTTGCATCATATACATCTCTTCTTTAAAAAATCCATTAAGGAATGCAGTTTTGACATCCATTTGCCAGATTTCATAAAATGTGGCAATTGCTAACATGATTCGGACAGACTTAAGCATCGATACGAGTGAGAAAATCTCATCGTATTCAACACCTTGAACTTTTGTCGAAAACCTTTTGCAACAAGTCGAGCTTAGTAGATAGTAACACTACTATCAGTGTCTGTCTTCCTTTTGAAGATCCATTTATTTAACCTGGCTTGCTGATCATCGAGAAAGTCAACCAAAGTCCACACTTTATTCTCATATATGGATCCTATCTCATATTTTATGGCCTCAAGCCATTTCGCGGAATCTGGGCTCATCATCGCTTCCTCATAGTTCGTAGGTTCATCATGGTCTAGTAACATGATTTCCATAACAGGATTACCGTACCACTCTAGTGCGGATCTTACTCTGGAAGACCTACGAGGTTCTGTAATAACTTAATCTGAAGTTTCATGATCATCATCATTAGCTTCCTCACTAATTGGTGTAGGAATCACTGGAACTGATTTCTGTGATGAACTACTTTCCAATAAGGGAGCAGGTACAGTTACCTCATCAAGTTCTACTTTCCTCCCACTCACTTCTTCCGAGAGAAACTTCTTCTCTAGAAAGGATCCATTCTTAGCAACGAATATCTTGCCTTCGGATCTATGATAGAAAGTGTACCCAATAGTTTCCTTTGGGTATCCTATGAAGACATACTTCTCCGATTTGGGTTTGAGCTTATCAGGTTGAAACTTTTCACATAAGCATCATAGCCCCAAACTTTTAAGAAACGACAACTTTGGTTTCTTGCCAAACCACAGTTCATAAGGCGTCGTATCAACAGATTTCGATGGTGCCCTATTTAAAGTGAATGCAACTGTCTCTAATGCATAACCCCAAAATGATAGTGGTAAACCGATATGAGAAATCATAGATCGCACAATATCCAATAAAGTGCGGTTACGACGTTCGGACACACCATAACACTGTGGTGTTCCAGGTGGCGTGAGCTGTGAAACTATTCCACATTATTTTATATGAAGGCCAAACTCGTAACTCAAATATTCTACTCCACGATCAGATCGTAGAAACTTTATTTTCTTGTTACGATGATTCTCCACTTCACTCTGAAATTCTTTGAACTTTTCAAATGTTTTAGACTTGTGTTTCATTAAGTAGATATACTCACATCTGCTCAAATCATCTTGTGAAGGTCAGAAAATAAGGATACCTGCCACGAGCATCAATACTCATTGGATCGCATACATCAGTATGTATTATTTCCAATAAGTCAGTAGCTCATTTCATTGTTCTGGAGAACGGAGTTTTAGTCATCTTGCCCATAAGGCACGGTTCGCAAGCATCAAATGATTCATAATCAAATGATTCAAGAAATCCATCTTTATGGAGTTTCTTCATGCACTTTACACCGATATGACCCAAACAGTAGTGCCACAAATATGTTGCACTATCATTATCAATTTTGCATCTTTTGGCATCAATATTATGAATATGTGTATCACTATGATCAAGATTCAATAAACCATCAACATTGGGTGTATGACCATAGAAGGTTTTATTCATGTAAATAGAATAACAATTTATTCTCTGTCTTAGATGAATAATCTTATCGCAATAAACATGATCTAATCATATTTATGCTTAACGCAAACACCAAATAACATTTATTTAGGTTCAACACTAATCTCGAAAATATAGGGAGTGTACGATGATGATCATATCAATTTTGGAACCACTTCCAACACACATCGTTACTTCACCCTGAACTAGTCTCTGTTTATTCTGTAACTCCTGTTTCGAATTACTAATCTTAGCAACCGAACAAGTATCAAATACTCAGGGGCTACTATAAACACTAGTAAGGTACACATCAATAACCTGTATATCAAATATACCCTTGTTCACTTTGCCATCCTTCTTATCCACCAAATATTCAGGGCATTTCCGCTTCCAGTGACCATTTCCTTTGCAGTAGAAGTACTTAGTTTCATGCTTTGGTCCAGCTTTGGGCTTCTCCACGGGAGTGACAACTTGCTTGCCATTCTACTTGAAATTCCCTTTCTTTTCCTTTGCCCTTTTCATGAAACTTGTGGTCTTATCAATCATCAACACTTGATGCTCTTTTCTTGATTTCTACCTTCGTCGATTTTAGCATGACGAAGAGCTCGGGAATCATTTTCGTCATCCCTTGCATTATAGTTCATCACGAAGTTCCAGTAACTTGGTGATGGTGACTAGAGAACTCTGCCAATCACTATCTTATCTGGAAGATTAACTCCCACTTGATTCAAGTGATTGCAGTACTTAGACAATATAAGCACTTGCTCACCAGTCGAGCAATTCTCCTCCATATTTTAGCTATAGAACTTGTTGGAGACTTGATATCTCTCAACTCGGGTATTTGCTTGAAATATTAACTTCAACTCCTGGAACATCTCATATGTCCATGACGTTCAAAACGTATTTGAAGTCCTGATTCTAAGCCATTAAGTATGGTGTACTAAACTATCAAGTAGTCATCATGTTGAGCTAGACAAACGTTCATAACATCTGCATCTGCTCCTGCAATAGGTCTGTCACCTAGCGGTGCATCAAGGACATAATTCTTCTGTGCAACAATGAGGATACACCTCAGATCATGGACCTAGTCCGTATCATTGCTACTATCATCTTTCAACATAGTTGTCTCTAGGAACATATGAAAATAAACATATGAAAGCAACAACGCAAGCTATTGATCTACAACATAATTTGCAAAATACTACCAGGACTAAGTTCATGATAAATTTAAGTTCAATTAATCATATTACTTAAGAACTCCCACTTAGATAGACATCCCTCTAGTCATCTAAGTGATAACGTGATCCAAATCAACTAAACCATAACCGATCATCACGTGAAATGGAGTAGTTTTCAATGGTGATCATCATTATGTTGATCATATCTACTATATGATTCACGCTCGACCTTTCGGTCTCAGTGTTCCGAGGCCATATCTGCATATGATAGGCTCGTCAAGTTTAACCTGACTATTCTGCGTGTGCAAAACTGGCTTGCACCTGTTGTAGATGGACGTAGAGCTTATCACACCCGATCATCACGTGGTGTTTGGGCACGGCGAACTTTGGCAACGGTGCATACTCAGGGAGAACACTTTTTATGTTGAAATTTAGTGAGAGATCATCTTATAATGCTACCGCCAATCAAAACAAAATAAGATGTATAAAAGGTAACCATCATATGCAATCAAAAATATGTGACATGATATGGCCATCATCATCTTGTTCCTTTGATCTCCATCTCCAAAGCATCATCATGATCTTCATCGTCACCGGCATGACACCAGGATCTCCATCATCTTGATCTATATCAATGTGTCGTCACATGGTTATCTCGCCAACTATTGCTCTTCTAACTATTGCTATCGCATAGCGATAAAGGAAAGCAATGATTTGGCGCTTGCATCTTATGCAATAAAGATACAACCATAAGGCTTCTGCCAGTTGCCGATAACTTCAACAAAACATGATCATCTCATACAACAACTTATATCTCATCACGTGTTGACCATATCACATCACAACATGCCCTGCAAAAACAAGTTAGACGTCCTCTACTTTGTTGTTGCAAGTTTTACGTGGCTGATACGGGCTGAGAAAGAACCGTTCTTAACTACGCATGAAAACCACAACGATAGTTCGTCAAGTTAGTGCTGTTTTAACCTTCTCAAGGATCGGGCGTAGCAGACTCGGTTCAACTGAAGTTGGAGAAACTAACACCCGCCAGCCACCTGTGTGCAAAGCACGTCGATAGAACCAGTCTCGCGTAAGCGTACGCGTAATGTCGGTCCGGGCCGCTTCATCCAACAATACCGCCGAACCAAAGTATGACATGCTGGTAAGCAGTATGACTTGTATCGCCCACAACTCACTTGTGTTCTACTCGTGCATAAAACCTAGGCTCGGATGCCACTGTTGGGGAACGTAGTAATTTCAAAAAAATTCCTACGCACACGCAGCTCCTTTCCCTCAGTACAAACCATTGTTCCTCACAGCGGCGAGAGTCGCCCCTCATTGCCAAGAGCTTGTTGGGGAACGTAGTAATTTCAAAAAAATTCCTATGCACACGCAAGATCATGGTGATGCATAGCAACGAGAGGGGAGAGTATGTCCACGTACCCTCGTAGACTGAAAGCGGAAGCGTTAGCACAACGCGGTTGATGTAGTCGTACATCTTCACAGCCCGACCGATCAAGCACCGAAAGCACGGCACCTCCGAGTTCTTGCACACGTTCAGCTCGATGACGTCCCTCGAACTGCGATCCAGCCAGGTGTCGAGGGAGAGTTCAGTCAGCACGATGGTGTGGTGATAATCTTGATTTTCTACCGTCGCAGGGCTTCGCCTAAGCACCGCTACAATATTATCAAGGAGGACTATGATGGAGGGGGGCACCGCACACGGCTAAGAGATCAAGAGATCAATTGTTGTGTCTATGGGGTGCCCCCTGCCCCCGTATAAAAAGGAGTGGAGGAGGGGGAGAGGGCCGGCCCCTATGGCGCGCCCTGGAAGAGTCGTACTCCCACCGGG
Source organism: Triticum aestivum (assembly GCF_018294505.1). Classification (NCBI taxonomy): domain Eukaryota; kingdom Viridiplantae; phylum Streptophyta; class Magnoliopsida; order Poales; family Poaceae; genus Triticum; species Triticum aestivum. The sequence goes on along the minus strand of NC_057813.1, from coordinate 759,067,047 downwards.
AGTAGGATTCCTGCCCTTCCATGTAGTAGGAGTAGGAGTAAAGGAAAGGGAAGAAAGAAGGGAAGGAAGGAGGGGGCGCAGCCCCTCCCCCTAGTCCAATTCGGACTAGGCCATCGGGGGGGCGGGGGGGCGGCCTGCCCTAGGCAGCACCTCTCTCTTTCCCGTATGGCCCAATAAGGCCCAATACTTCTCCCCGGCGACGAATTCCCGTAACTCTCCGGTACTCCGAAAAATACCCGAATCACTCAGAACCTTTCCGATGTCCGAATATAGTCGTCCAATATATCGACCTTTACGTCTCGACCATTTCGAGACTGCTCGTCATGTCCCCGAACTCATCCGGGACTCCTAACTCCTTCGGTACATCAAAACTCATAAACTCATAATATAACAAAACCTTAAGCGTGCAGACCCTACGGGTTCGAGAACAATGTAGACATGACCGAAACACGTTTCCGGTCAATAACCAATAGCGGAACCTGGATGCTCATATTGGCTCCCACATATTCTACAAAGATCTTTATCGGTCAAACCGCATAACAACATATGTTGTTCCCTTTGTCATCGGTATGTTACTTGCCCGAGATTTGATCGTCGGTATCTCAATACCTAGTTCAATCTCGTCACCGGCAAGTCTCTTTACTCGTTACGTAATACATCATCTCGCAACTAACTCATTAGTCACATTGTTTGCAAGGCTTATAGTGATGTGTATTACTGAGAGGGCCCAGAGATACATCTCCGACAATCAGAGTGACAAATCCTAATCTTGAAATACGCCAACCGAACAAATACCTTTGGAGACACCTATAGAGTACGTTTATAATCACCCAGTTACGTTGTGACGTTTGGTAGCACACAAAGTGTTCCTCCGGTAAACGGGAGTTGCATGATCTCATAGTCATAGGAACATATATAAGTCATGAAGAAAGCAATAGCAACATACCAAACGATCAAGTGTTAAGCTAACGGAATGGGTCAAGTCAATCACATCATTCTCCTAATGATGTGATCCCGTTAATCAAATGACAACTCTTTGTCCATGGCTAGGAAACATAACCATCTTTGATTAATGAGCTAGTCAAGTAGAGGCATACTAGTGACACTTAGTTTGTCTATGTATTCACACATTATCATCTTTCTGGTTAATACAACTCTAGCATGAATAATAAACATTTATCATGAAATAAGGAAATAAATAATAGCTTTATTATTGCCTCTAGGGCATATTTCATTCAGAGCTAGCCACGGTGGCGCCAGAGGGCGGCGACCTCGCGCGTTTTTATTCCGTTTTTTTTTCTTTCTCAATTTTTTTCTCCTTAAATCTGCCGGTTCCTGTCAAACTCATGTATTTTTTTAAACCGATGGTTTTTTCCCAAATCCATGAAATTTTACTCAAGTTCGTGAACATTTTCTTCAAAATCAATAAACATTTTTCAAGTTTGTGAATTTTTTACAAAATTAGATGAACTTTTTTTTTCAAATTCCATAAACTTATTTTAGTCTCAATGAACTTTTTCAATTTGAGTAACTTTTCTTTCAAATTCGATGAACTGTTTTCAAATTTGGTGAACATTGTTTACAAATTTGATAAACATTTTTCAAATTTGATGAACATTTTTCATGTTGGTTTTCAAAAGGAACTTTTTTCCACAAATAAATGAACTATTTTCAAAATCGGTGAACTTTTTAAAAAATCAATGATCTTTTTTCAGAATTTGTGAACTATTTTTGAAAAATCCACGAACATTTTCAAATTCACGAACTTTTTCGAATATTATGAAATTTTCTTTTTTTGTATTTTATTCAAACGTCAATGGTTGAATAGGTGAACCGTCACGAATGAAAAAAAAAGGAAAAGAAACAAACAGGAAAACAACTGCGTTTTTTACAGGTTGCATTTTAAGAATGAAAAAAGGGAATATATCACGTCAGGTGTGATTGACGAGTTGGTTATTGCGCTCGTTCTTTAAACTGGTCTATCGCTTTTCGAATCATGGTGAAAGATCTTTATATGTTGTGAAAAAATAATTAAGAGTATGTTGCAAACATGATGAGAGTTGAGTGAGTTATGTGTGTTGTTTATGCATGATAGGTGTTCGGGCATGATTCATTAATTCAGATTCTCTTACAGCAGCTGTGAGGAATGAAATTCAGAGAAGAGCATAGCAGAGAGGGCGAGATGACGGTAGTATTTTGTGACATGTCAACTTATTTGGCATTCACCTGGAAGAAAAACCAGGGTTTTATTATGTACATTTCCAACTACAGTAGAGGAGTACAGAGATAAATACAGTCAGGAGTTGAAACTTTGAAACTTCCAAAGAAACGGCAATAGTGCCAGTTGATTGTATCTCACACCATGAAGCGACAATAGTGTCGCAATCTCCAGCGCAGGTGTCGCGGCACATATGTCGTTTCGTCTCCTTTTCTGTGGTGTCATCAATACTGTGTATTTCAGACTTTGAGTGTTTTTTTAGACTTTTAGTTGGGGAGGCCTTGGCTAGCTTTACATAACCAGCTAGCCAGGAACACTATCCCCCTTCTCTGGAATGGTGATACGCTCCTCCAATCCCCTAGCAAAATTCGGGCTCACGTCGACGATTCTACAAAAGCCTCATCTCCCCTCCCCTTCGAAGTGTGTTGTCGTTGGCCCATGACTGCTGGTGGGTCCCCACCTAGTCTCCTCCGAAGAGAATGCGTCCCTCACAGCCCCATCCTCCGAGGGCGTGGTTTGGGAGGCCATCCGTCCTCGGCCACGGGCCCCGATGGCCTCCCATTCAAATTCTTGCAGACTTTCTGGAATGTGATCAAACCGGAGGTCATGGCCATCTTCGACGAATTCTATGTTGGCTCCATCGACCTTGGCCGGCTCAACTATGAGATCATTTCGCTCATCCCCAAAGTGCTTGGGGCCTCCGACATCCGCCAGTTCCGCCCAATCACGGTGATCAATCGTGATTTTTCGGATCCTTGCGAAAGGGTACGCCAATAGGGTGACCCTACTTGTGGATTGCATTACTCACCCCAACCAGTTCGCCTTCATCCAAGGGCGGTGTATCCTGGATGGGGTGCTAGTTCTCCACGAAGTTCTCCACGAGGTCCAGACTAGAGCATCTCAAGGCGGTCTTCTTGAAGCTCCATAGAAAACAGGGCATTTGTCCCGGTTCGTAAGGGCCTTTTGTCCCGGTTTAAGAACCGGGACTAAAAGGTCGGCACTAATGCCCTTGACCTTTAGTCCCGGTTCTTACACGAACCGGGACAGATGGGCCTCCACGTGGCCACTGCGGGCAGCCCAGGCAGGGGGGCCTTTGGTCCCGGTTGGTGACATAAACCGGGACCAAAAGGCATCCACGCGTCAGCAGCTGGCTGGAGCTGAGGTTTTTTTTTGAAAGTGGCAGGTTTAGGGGTTTGGGGGGTTAATTTAGATTGTTATTAGCTAGCTAATAGAGAGAAGTGTCCTCTCTTATTTCTTCGTGCTTGGTTTACCAACGCTACTGCTATGTTTATTTCACCCACTGATATATAATAACTCTTCATGCTCGCATCATACATCATCATATATAATAACAAGTCCTACTAATCGTGCATCATCATACAACTTCTACTCGTTATTAATAACAAGTCATACGATCATCATCCTCATAGTCATCGAACCCAACCCTACATAATTGTTCTTAGCACATGATTATCAGTATCAGGTAGGACCTAAACATCCTTAAGGTAAAATAGCATAAAAGAATATAGACCCCGACTCTCCATTATGAAGAATGGAGATCATCCTGTCTCCAATTCTTGCGCTTCGCTTCCTTTTGCTATCAAGAAGCTCCTTCCGACTGTCCATATATTTTTTTCATTCTTTGATTGTCATGTCTCCACTTCTTTTAGAAATCTGGTATGGACAGTTGAGATTTGTAGGACAACATGGTTGTATGTTCAAAACAACAAGGCGACCGTGCGTATACATCAGATGAGGCACACAATCATTTGGGATTATCTGTTGAAAAACATAGTAATAACTTCGTAGTTAGCAATGATGTACTAGTTTTAGAAGTATGCAAAAAGAAGCACGGATGTCGTAATAGTAAAAATCATACCAGGGTATCTCCATGGTAGTTCTCGTAGTTCAACATGTGCACTAGTGGTAGGTATTGACAATAATATTGAGGGGTTCGATTGTAGATATTGTAATTCTCAAGATCAGTACAAAATGTGATCAGATGATTTTTCTCCTTATAAGTTAATTCGGAGCCATCAGTGTAGTGGGTTTTGTCTACCATCTTCCGCACATTCTTTGAAGAATGAAAATAAGCTGTCAATGGAAATAAGCTGTCAACTATTTTGAAATAAACAATATAAATTACTTAATAACTATGTTTGAGAAGCTCACATGGTGGAAGAATTGGAAGTGTATCAACAAGGACCCAAATGTCCATATTGTCTTGTTCGATTTGTAGGATCACCAAGATCCATGGTGACAAGCATACCCTCATCAAAACCATACATCTTGCAAAATGCTTCCCACTTTTTGCAACCAAAATGGGTTACACTCTCAGAATTGTACAACTTTATTTCAAAATCCACACCATGATGGGTCCTTAGGTGAATTTTTTTGGTTTCCATACTTTCATGGTCTTCAAAACCCATTCTCTCCAAGAGAGAGCGTCTTACATAGCATGGGATAATCTAGTTGAATTGGAAAAGATGAAAAATACACGTTAAAATAGTTGAAGTCATGCTTAATTACGAAAAAACTATCGTCGTCGTTGCGTACCGTTTCAACATCGAAGGTCTCCTCGAGCTTAATACTGAAGCGTCAATCTTCGTCCAGCTCAAGGAACCTATCGCACATACCTCGGTCGTCGTGGCACTAGTCGTACTCCCCTGGGCAGTTATCGTCGTCCGAGTACGACATTTCCGGCCTATGTTAATAATTCAAATATTAAACTTGTACAATTAAATATATGTACTAAAAACCTAAATTAGATCATTATTATTAATCATGGGTTGACTATCGGTGATGGTAGCTCCTCCTTTCATCCCCGAGTGCATTATTACACTAAGTTGTCTAGCACGCGAGAATGAAGGAGAAGCTACCCCCACAACGGCGTGGATGATGGAGGGGGCTCTTAGATTTATGCATAGTGCTCTCCAATTTTAGCATTCAAAGTAGGAGTACTTTTCCAATATGAGCATTCAATAAGCAAAACCAAATCGTAAAAAAGTAGTATTCAAATTAGCATGCATTCAATTATAAGCAAAATTACATCATCTCATCGTATATCGTCCAATATTATCACTAATACTCCTCGAATACTATCATACATATAGCATCGCTAATACAGCTAGAACCGTAGCGCCCGACGGGTATCATCGCGGGCGGTGGACACCCAAAGATAAGGAACCATCACAGGATCATAGCTCCAGTGAGATCCCTGAAGAACCTGCCAGGTATTGTCGAACCTGCCCTCCAAAGCAACCATGTAGCGACGGACGTGCTCGTCCTCCTCGCTGACACGGTGACGTACCACCTTCGCGGTGTCCGGAAGCCTCGGCACCGTCACTGGTCCATGCGACCGCCACCAAACAAGGATTGGGTCAACAACGGGCTGGCTCCTCGCCAACCTACGCCCCCGGAAGGTAGCACCTCCCAATACCAGCCCGGCGGAGCCCAGTCCCGGACATGACCCTGATCAAGCAGGCCTTCACCGCCGAGTCGACGACGAGGATGCGGGATAGGCATCGTCGACGTCGATGCGGGATTAATTGCTTGAACTAAAAAAATAACCTAGTTCTATTAATTTTCTTGCTAAAACTAAACTACTTCTATATATAATAAAATAAAGTAGTTTTATTAAATCAACTAGTTCAAGTACTAAGCACTTACTATAAATAAATAAGTAGTACTTACTAAAAATAAATTACTTCTATAACAAAATAAAGTAGTTTATTAAATCAACTAGTTCAACTATATATGAAGCACTTACTATAAATAAAATAAAGTAGTACTTACTAAAAAAAACTTGTTTAACTAGTTCTATTATTTTTCTAACTAATTATATTAAACACTTTCTCTTCTTATTTTCCTTTTTCCTCTCCTGCTTTTTCTTCTAAATATGAACATATACATAAATAACTTTGATCATACACAATTTTCCTATACATACACAATATAAACATATACATAAATTGACAAAGAAAATTCGGTGAACAAAAAAATCATTAAAATTCTATGAACAAAATTACAACAGAAAAAAATCATTAAAATTCTATGAACAAAATTACAACATAAAAAAATCATAAAAATTCTATGAACAGAAAAAATCATAAAAATTTGACATATTCGATCTTTGCATATGTATGAACATACAAACATGCATATTCAACAATAATATCACCAAAAAAAATCTATGAACAGGAAAAAAATCTAACACAATATGAACAAATTGCACAATATGAAAAAAAATCTAACAAAAAAATCTATGTACAAAATCTAACTCAATTAACTACACATCTAATTAAATTAGCAAAATTCATATAAGCTCACGGGATGGTGACGGCGTGAGGGGCGCGGCGAGGGCGACGAGCAGGGGACGGTGACGGTGACGGTGCGTGAGGGGCGGCACGGCGACGAGCGACGGTGAGGGGCGGCGCGGCGACTGGAAATGATCAATGCAGGGCCGGCGGCGTCGCGGGGCACGGGGCGTGAGGCGGCGACGGCGTCGGGGCGGAGCGGGACGACGCGGGGCGACGACAGCGACGGCCAGGCGGAGAGGGGCAGCCTGACGACGTCAGGGCGGGGAAGAACGAACTGAATGAAATTTTGACGAGTGCTAGTTAAATTGACAACACATTGGTCCCGGTTCGTGAGACAAACCGGGACGAATGCGACCTTTAGTCCCGGTTGGTGGCAACAACCTGGAACAAATGCCTCTTTTCAGCAGCCCAAAGGGCGGCAAGCAGAGGCCTTTGGTCCCGGTTGGTGGCACCAACCGGGACTAAAGAGGGGCATTGGTACCGGTTGGTGCCACCAACCGGGACCAAAGCCACCCTTTTGTCCCGGTTGGTGGCACCAACCGGGACCAAAGGCCTTGCACAGCGCAGTGCGGTGGGAAGTTTAGTCCCACCTCGCTAGCTGAGAGAGCTCAGCACCTGTTTATAAGCTGTGTTGCAGCTCAAGTGCTGAGCTCCTCTCTAATATGCAGGCATTAGTTGCCTACCCTTGTCACTGCCGTGTTGGGCCTATTGGGTCTGCGGTCCTGCATCCTGGCCCATGTACAGATGGGTTTCTAGTCGTATGCAGGCCGTGTGGCCCATTAGGCGGCATTTTTTTTCAATATTTTGTTTGTTTTTTGAATTATTTATTTGCTTTTGATTTTTGCTTTATTTTTTTATACTTTTTGCTTTTAGCTCACAATAATTATAATCTTTCTGTTACTCTATTAGTTTTCAAATTTGAATAGTTTAAATTTTAATTCTTTTAAATTTGTGCGAATCACTAGTTTGTGAATAACTTCACTATAAAAATATATTTTGAGTGATTCTTTTTCCTGCTATTTAATATTTCTGCATTTTATCATTATATTCAAAAACAAATTTTGTTATTTTAGTTTCTATCAAAAAAATCTTTATGAAAATTCTTTTTGCTCCTAAAGTTTCTAACAAAAAATTGTTTATGATAATTATTTCTGCTTTTCATGTTTTGAACAGAAAATACTTTGATAATTTTAGTTGCATAAATTTTATATAATTTTAGTTTAAAAAATACTAGAGGTTTATAAAAGCCTTTTAGTTGATTCCTTTTGCTATTAGAGTTTTATAAAAGCATTTACTGGTTTTTTGAGCTATAAGACCTTGAAATTGAAAAGCATTTCAAATGAACTCTGAAAAGGTTGAAAGTTGGCATGGTATCATCATTTCACCCACATAGCATGTGCTAAAAAGTTGAGATGGTTATGGGAAAAACTGGACACACTTCGTGTACAAAATGGACAATCTCTTTCGAAGTATCATGTTTCATACGGAAACTCACCTGTTACACAGGGATTTCATTTTTTATAACTTAGTTGAACTCCTGACTTTTGTGTGTTCAAAATGCACCATTCAAAGCTACATCGTCAATTTTCAACCCTTTCTGACTTCATTTGTTATTTTTCATGCATTTACTAATTATTTTGAGCTATAAGACCCTGAAATTGAAAAACATTTCAAATGAACTCTGAAAAGGTTGGAAGTTGGCATGGTATCATCATTTCATCCACATAGCATGTGCAAGAAAGTTGAGTGTGTTACGGCAAAAACTGGATGCACTTCATGTACAAAACGGATAATCTCTTTCGAAGTATCAGGATCTCATATGAAAACTTGTCTGTTACAATAGGCATTTCAAATGAACTACGAAAAGGTTGAAAGTTGGCATGGTATCATCATAATAGTTGCGGACAAAGTCTTCACTTTTTCTTTGCTTGTGTCCTTTCCTTATTCCGCCATAACCATGGATAATCTTCATCATTTATCAGGATGCTTGGGTCAGCCTTGACTTTGAAGGGAGGAATTTCATGAAACTTTTCATAATCTTCGTACATGTCTGTCTTGCCCTCCACTACCACGATGTCCCTTTTTCCTGAAAGAACTATGTGGCACTTTGGCTCGTCGTATGATGTATTTGCTTCCTTATTTTTTCTTTTTCTCGGTTTGGTAGACATGTCCTTCACATAGATAACTTGTGCCACATCATTGGCTAGGACGAACGGTTCGTCAGTGTACCCAAGATTGTTTAGATCCACTGTTGTCATTCCGTACTGTGGGTCTACCTGTACCCCGCCTCCTGACAGATTGACCCATTTGCATTTAAACAAAGGGACCTTAAAATGTACTCCATAGTCAAGTTCCCATATGTCCACTAAGCAACCATAATATGTGTCCTTTCCCCTCTCTGTGGCTGCATCAAAGCGGACACCGCTATTTTGGTTGGTGCTCTTTTGATCTTGGGCAATCGTGTTAAATGTATTCCCATTTATCTCGTATCCTTTCCAAATCATTACAGTCGAAGATGGTCCCCTAGACAACGAGTACAGCTCATCACAATCAGTGTTTTCACCTCTGAGACGTGTTTCCAACCAACTGCTGAAAGTCCTGATGTGTTCACATGTAATCCAGTCGCCGCACTGTTCCGGGTGTTTGGAGTGCAGACTGTTCTTGTGTTCATCGACATAAGGGGTCACCAAGGTAGAGTTCTGTAGAACTGTGCAGTGTGCTTGAGACCAAGAATATCTGTCCCTACATATTATTGTCTCCCCTCCAAGCGTGCCGTTTTCAGTCAGTCTCCCCTCATACCGCGATTTAGGGAGATCTATCTTCTTAAGGCCAGGAATGAAGTCAACACAAAACCCAATGACATCCTCTGTTTGATGGCCCATGGAGATGCTTCCTTCTGGCCTAGCACGGTTACAGACATAATTCTTTAGGACTCCCATGAACCTCTCAAAGGGGTACATATTGTGTATAAATACGGGCCCAGAATGACAATCTCGTCAACTAGGACGTGCGTCATGATATTGAAGAAGGATGGTGGGAACACCAGCTCGAAACTGACAAGACATTGCACCACATCACTCCTTAGACTTGGTATGATTTCTGGATCGATCACCTTCTGAGAGATTGCATTGAGGAATGCACATAGCTTCACAATGGCTAATCGGACATTTTCCGGTAGAAGCCCCCTCAATGCAACCAGAAGCAGTTGTGTCATAATCACGTGGTAGTCATGAGACTTTAGGTTCTGAAACTTTTTCTCTGCCATATTTATTATTCCCTTTATATTCGACGAGAAGCCAGTCGGGACCTTCATACTAAGTAGGCATTCAAAGAAGATTTCCTTCTCTTCTTTGGTAAGAGCGTAGCTGGCAGGACCTTCATACTACTTTGGAGGCATGCCATCTTTTTTGTGCAAATGTTGCAAGTCCTCCCATGCCTTAGCTATATCTTTTGTCTTCCCGTACACGCCCAAGAAGCCTAGAAGGTTCACGCAAAGGTTCTTGGTCACGTGCATCACATTGATCAAAGAGCGGACCTCTAGGTCTTTCCAGTAGGGTAGGTCCCAAAATATAGATTTCTTCTTCCACATGGGTGCGTGTCCCTTAGCGTCACTCGGAACAGCTAGTCCGCCGGGACCCTTTCCGAAGATTACGTGTAAATCATTGACCATAGCAAGTACGTGATCACCGGTACGCATGGCGGGCTTCTTCTGGTGATCTGGCTCGCCTTTGAAATGCTTGCCTTTCTTTCAACATTGATGGTTGGTCGGAAGAAATCGACAATGGCCCAGGTACTCATTCTTCCTGCAGCTTCCCAAGTATATACTTTCGGTGTCAGCTAAATAGTGCATGCATGTGTGGTATCCCTTGTTTATCTGTTCTGAAAGGTTACTGAGAGCGGGCCAATCGTTGATGGTTACAAAAAGCAATGCGTGCAGGTTAAATTCCTCCTGTTTATGCTCATCCCACGCACGTACACCGTTTCCATTCCACAGCTGTAAAAGTTCTTCAACTAATGGCCTTAGGTACACATCAATGTCGTTGCCGGGTTGCTTAGGGCCTTGGATGAGAACTAGCATCATAATGAACTTCCGCTCCATGCACATCCAAGGAGGAAAGGTTATACATACATATAGTCACAGGCCAGGTGCTGTGATTGCTGCTCTGCTCCCCGAAAGGATTAATGCCATCCGCGCTTAAACCAAACAATACGTTCCTTGGGTCACGTGCAAACTCAGCCCAGCACTCTCTCTCGATTTTTCTCCACTACGACCCGTCAGTGGGTGCTCTCAACTTCCCGTCTTTCTTACGGTCCACACTGTGCCATCGCATCAACTTGGCATGCTCTTTGTTTCTGAACAGTCGTTTCAACTGTGGTATTATAGGAGCATACCACATCACCTTCGCAGGAGCTCTCTTCCTGTGGGGCTTGTCGTCAACATCACCAGGGTCATCTCGTCTGATCTTATACCGCAATGCACCGCATACCGGGCATGCATTCAAATCCTCATATGCACCGCGGTAGAGGATGCAGTCATTAGGGCATGCATGTATCTTCTGCACCTCCAATCCTAGAGGGCATACGACCTTCTTTGCTGCGTACGTACTGTCGGGCAATTCATTATCCTTTGGAAGCTTCTTCTTCAATATTTTCAGTAGTTTCTCAAATCCTTTGTCAGGCACAACATTCTCTGCCTTCCACTGCAGCAATTCCAGTACGGTACCCAGCTTTGTGTTGCCATCTTCGCAATTGGGGTACAACCCTTTTTTGTGATCCTCTAACATGCAATTGAACTTCAGCTTCTCCTTTTGACTTTCGCATTGCGTCCTTGCATCGACAATAACCCGACGGAGATCATCATCGGGCACATCGTCTGATTTCTCTTGATCTTCAGCAGCTTCCCCCGTTGCAGCATCATCGGACACATCATCTGGTTCCTCTTGATCTTCAGCAGCTCCCCCCGTTGCAGCATCACCGTATTCAGGGGGCACATAGTTGTCATTGTCCTCTTCTTCTTCACTGTCTTTCATCATAACCCTTATTTCTCCATGCCTTGTCCAAACATTATAGTGTGGCATGAAACCCTTGTAAAGCAGGTGGGTGTGAAGGATTTTCCGATCAGAGTAAGACTTTGTATTCCCACATTTAGTGCATGGACAACACATAAAACCATTCTGCTTGTTTGCCTCAGCCACTTAGAGAAAATTATGCACGCCCTTAATGTACTCGAAGGTGTGTCTGTCACCATACATCCATTGTCGGTTCATCTGGGGCATTATATATAATTATGTGTGTCAAAAGTAAGAAAATCAGACAAATATCTATCTAAAGTAAGAAAATCAGACAAGTACCAGAAAGAAGATAATAACAAGAGGCTCACCATGGTGGTGCCGGCGACGACATCGGCGCGGGCGATCAACGGCGGTGAAAACGGGGACGGGGCGTGACGGACCGCTAAATCTAGACAAATCTCGAAAAAAATGGAGCTCCAAGGTCGAGCTTCGATAGGAGAAAGCTTAACTAGTGTGGCTCGGGCATTTCATCGAACACCTCATGTGCATAGGAGGTGAACTAGAGCACCCAAATGCCCTTTCCTCGCCGGATTGAAAATATGGAGCACTGTGGGGTGCTCTGCCGTGGCGATGGGTATATATAGGCAAATTATTTGTCCCGGTTCGTGGCATGAACCGAGACTAAAGCCCCCCTTCTACACCAGTTCAAGGCATGAACCGGTACCAATGGATGTGGGCCAGGAGCAAGGTCCATTGGTCCCGGTTTGTGCCTAAAACCGGGATAAATGGGTCCAGACAACCGGGACCAATGCCCATGAGGCCTAGGCTGCCCCCTGGGCTCATGAACCGGGTCTAATACCCCCCATGGGTGCCGGAGGATAGCCCTATTTTCTACTAGTGCTCGATTTCCATAAGGCCTACGATACGGTCAATTAGCTCTTCATTCCGGAAGTTTTGCTCCGGAAAGGCTTCGATGACCGTTGGATCACCCGTGTGATGCAGATGGTCTCCTGCGGTCGCACGACCGTGAACATTACTGGGGAGATTGGACCCTACTTCCCCACCCTTTGTGGTGTTAGACAGGGCGACCCCTTCTCCCCATTCTTGTTCAACATGGTAGTCGATGCGCTTGCCGCCATCCTTGACAAGGCCAAGGTGGCTGGCAATATTCGTGGGATTACTCCCCACCTGGTCGGCGGCACCGGGATCTCCCTTCTCCAGTACGCCGACGACACCATCATTACGGTGGAAGGCTCAGACACTAACATCTCGAATTTGAAGTTCCTCCTCCTCTGCTTCCAACATTTGTCAAGCCTCAAGATGAACTTCGACAAGAGTGATGTGATGGTGATGGGCTACTCCCTGGAGGAAAGCCTAGGCATCGCCAACCGGCTCACCTATCGCGTGGGTTCCTTCCCCACGACCTACTTGAGGACTCCCATTAGCAACTCTAGGCTCACCGTGGTCGACCTGCTGCCGTCTTTATCTAAGCTGCAGACGCGTATTGGGCCCTGACAGGGGAGGTGGTTGTCTAAGGCGGCCCAGACGATTCTCATTAACTCATCCTTGTACAATCTCCTCTTGTTCCTCATGAGCTTCTATAGCCTACACGAAACCCTACATCATGAGATTGCCAAAATCCAGTTTCATTTCTATTGGGTGGGCAACAATAATAAGCAGAAATACCACATGGTCAGCTGGCCGGACATCTGCAAGCCCTAGGAGCAAGGAGGCCTTGGGATCATGAGCTCGAAGCGCATGAACATCGCCCTCTTATCCCGCTGGCTGTGGCGGATTGCTCAAGGACAAGGAGGCGTCTGGTTAGACATTATCCGGAACAAATACCTTCGTGGCCAGCCTCTCGCCTTCTGCCTTAGATCCGGCGGATCCAAGTTCTGGCAGTCACTCATCCAGCTGCTCCCGGTTCTGCGCCTAGGGACTTCCATCTTAGTTGGATCTGGATTAGCGACCTTGTTCTGGTTTGACTGCTGGGTCGGTGACTCCCCCTTCCCCGCGCGCTTCCCCAACCTCTTCTCCATCGCCATTGATCCTCGGGTCTCGGTAGAGAGGACCCTTATTGACTTAGGGAGCCTCGCCTTCCGGAGACCATTTGGGCCTCTAGAGGCTGCCGCCTGGCAGGAGCTGCTTGACTGCATAGCCCTCCACGAACCTCTAGTTGACGCTGGCCCGGATCTCGTTCGGTGGCGCCTCGAGCCCTCGGGACAGTTATCCACCAAGTCCCTCTATCGGGAAATCGCCCCCTCTGCCGCCCCGCCCCTCCCTCACGGCGATCTGGCCTGTCCGCCTTCCCCTGAAGATCCAGATCTTCATGTGGCAATGGATTCGCGGAAGGCTTCCGTCCGGCATGGAGGTCCATAAGCGCAATGGCCCCGGTACCGGACTTTGCCCACTTTGTGTCGACCCTGAGGACTGGAACCACATCTTCTTCTCTTGCGTGTCCGCCCAATTTATCTGGGGCTGTTTTCGGGAGGTTGCTGGCGGTAATTGGTACCATACCAATTTCCCCGACATGTTCTTGGAGCTCCAGGCTCCCCCCACGCTTTCTCGCCACATTAGGTGGTTGGAGATTGGGACCCTTGCTTGGACCCTTTGGACGGTCCGCAATCGACTAGTGCTTCAACGCATTCCGCTTCGACGTGCTACTGACGCCCTCTTCAAACTGTCTGGCTACTTGCAGCTTTGGCGGCCGCTTAGCCGCCCCCAGGATCGGGACGCCATCTCCACCTTCATCGCCGACCTCCGCTCGATGGCCGTCCGCTTGTCGCCGCCGCTCCCTCCGCCACCTCCCGAGCCGGATTAGGCGCCGTACCTCTTCTCCGGCTCCCTGTTGTTTTTAACTTTTTGGACTTGTTGAGCTGTGCCCTCAGCAGAACCTCTTGTACTATGTGTTGTGTGCCGTGTGTGTGGTGTGAAACTTATTGTGTACTGTTGCTCTGTGACGGTTTGCTTTATATATAAAGCGGGGCAAAAGCTTTTTTCGGCAAATCATTGATCTCTAGCTACATGCATGCTTAGCAGACCGTCGCAAGTTGATGGAGACGCCCTTGTAGTCGATACCGTCCCTTCCCATGTCGGCGCCGCCGCGTCAGCATGCAAGCTAGTATTTTCTTTTCATTTTTCCTATTAGAGATTCCAATATAAACTACATACGGAGCAAAATTAGTGAATCTAGATTCTAAAATATGTTTACATACATCCCTATGTAATTTATATGAAATTTCATCTGTATGACAACTTGGCATCGGTGGCGGTTTCAGATGTGACGTCCAGCTCATCCATATAGGCTCTGTCGCGAGCAGCTAAGGAAACACTTCCTAAGCTCTGGGACGAAGATGGCCATGAAACAATGGTGGTTCTAGAAAGAGGAAGGAGAAATGTAGGTAGGGAAGGATTTTTTGGAGGTAATCAATGAAGGATTGAAATCATCTTGCATATAAAACTTGAAAAGAAATCAAATGAGCCACTTATGAGCGCGTGACTGTCTTGTGGAGGAGGCGTATTTATGTGTTTGCAGGCTGAATGGAGGGTGGAAACAATGTAAAATCATGTCGACAGTCTTACATTTTGATTCGGATGCTCGACCCGGTCAAATCTTGTGGTATTAGAAAGAATCCAAGGGCAAATTAGGAGGTGGGTTGAGTCTTTGGCAACACATAGAATGTAAGTATATTTGGTGCCAGAATGATTGTGCCATATATAGTACTCCCTCCGTCCGTAAATACTTGTCGGAGAAATGAATGTATGTAGACGTATTTTAGTTCTAGATACATCCATTTTTATCAATTTCTCTGACAAGTTTTTTCGGACGGAGGGAGTATATATCTACATGCCTACATTAATTTTATATTGTGTCATTCGGTGTCCCCCAGCCTCTCTTTCCTGTGTTACCACCAAGTGCTGATGAGGGGTTAGTTATTTACTAGCAAAGCGCCTGTGCGTTGCAATGGGAGAGTAAATAACAGACATTCTTAACACAATAACCATAACTCAAGACCCTAATGTGTTCACGTCCTTTATTTTCATATGGCATCATATTTGTGTTGTTGATGGTGGTCTCAGTGCTCACACAACGAAAGCGTGTATGAATGCGGTCAGTTCTAAGGCGTCTCTCTCTCGCGCACACTCACTCGAAATAAAATGAGAAATATGTTATTTTTCCCCGCGAGGTTTTTCACAGGTGTGCATGCGTGGTTATCGATGTTTTCTTTCCTCTCTATCAGTAAGAAAGAAAAACGGATCGTACGTTATAGATTAAGTTCACACTAAAATAATATTTTAAAATTATTGAACAGCTAAAATTAGCATCATATTGAGATTCTACACATTTTTCTAAACAAGTTTCATATATTACATGTTAAAATCGGAGTTACGATTTAAAAGATATTGATAATTTTGTTTTAGATAAACTGCGGATTGATTAATCAAAAAGTTAGGGGGTTTTATGTTAAAACAAAAAAAGATTCGGTTAACTTAAATATAGGCGGCGGGTTGATTACCTGAAACCTCAGGGGTTTTCCGAGAAAATGCAAAAAGACGGTTCGGGAGTGACTTCAATGTGTATCGCGGGTTTATTTATGAAAAATAGAGGGGCTATTTTGCAAAATGTACGAGGGACCACCAGATACTCAATTTGCTTTATTATTAGGTAAAGATTTATTAAGAACGATGCTCTATGCACGAGCTAGGCTTTCATCAAATTGCTTGCAATTTGATAAAAAAACTTGAACATGTGTTGATTTATTAAGAGTGATGCTCAATGCACGATTAGGCTTTCATCCAATTGACTTGCAATTTCAGAAAAAAACATTAACGGTTATTGATTTATTTAGAAGGATGCTCAATGCACGACTAGCTTTCATCCACTTGACTTGCAATTTCATAAAAACATGAACGAATAGTGAACTAATTCGAGGATGCTCGGCAACTACTTCGGGCAAGAATATCTGGCGGGAACAACCGATTAATGAGTAAACAAAGTACACAGTATATATATTAACTCGGAAACAACTGTTGCACTACTTGTTCATAGGAAAGGAACAAAAAGTAGCACACACCTCCGACCTTCTTTGAGGACAAAACACAGAAGAGGGCGGGCAGGGTCGAGGGGTATATATAGTCAAACTTTTAGTACCGGTTGGGGTCTAAACCGGGATTGAAGACGGACCTTTACTCCCGGTTCCAGAAACCAACCGAAACCTGGACAAAAGGTCCCATTTGAACCGGGACCGATGCCAGCCGAGCCCCATCCGGCATCCTAGCTGCTCAAACCGGGACTAATGCTCACATTAGTACTGGTTCATAACGCGGCCTGGACTAATGCTTCGATCAGGCTAGAACGAAAGGCCGATTTTCTACTAGTGGGGTGAGTGTCTTGTGTAAGAGGCATATGGGTGTGTTTAATGGCTGGATCTTATTTTAACTCAAGATCTTGCAGACAATGTTACCTTTTCATTCGGAGGCTGGACCCGGCTGAATCTTGCGGTATTAGAAAGGATCCAAGGGCAGATAGGAGGTGGATTGAGTCTTTGCTAACACATAGAATGTAAATATATTTGGTACAAAAATGATTGTGCCATATACAGTATACAGTTACATGCCTACATTAATTTTATATCGTGTCAGTCGGTGTCTGCTAGCCTCTCTTTCCTGTTACCACCAACTGCTGATGTGGGGTTAGTTATTGATTTATTAAGAACGACACTCTATGCATGACTAGGCATTCATCTAGTTGCTTGCAATTTCATGAAAAACATGAACGGTGTTGATTTGTTAACAGCCACTCTCTATGCACGATTAGGCTTTCATCCAATTGACTTGCAATTTCATAAAATCATGAACGGTTATTGATTTATTAAGAAGGACGCTCTATGCACGATTAGGTTTTGATCTACATGACTTGCAATTTCATAAAAACATGAACTAATAGTGGACAGATTCAAGGATGCTCGGCAACTACTTCGGGCAAGAATGTTATGTCTGGCTAGCACAACCTATAATTGAGTAGACAAAGTACACATTTTATTTAACTCAAAAACAATTGTTGTACTACTTGACAAAGGACCTCAGCTTCACTATATTTTGCATTTTGCATCCTGGAGAACTATAAGTATCCATGCATATGCAGTTCCAATGCCATCCAAAGCAAACACATAAACACACAGAGCACACGAGCCAGACAACCGAGAAATGGCCCAGCGGCAGCAGCAGGACACCGTTATTAGCCACTTCTCCCATCCGTATCCAGGGCACGAGCTCGTGAAGCGGCACTACACTGGGCCGTTCCGCTGCGACATGTGCTGTGAAGACTTGTCCGGCGCAGGATATGGCTGCAGCGCAGGCTGTGACTTTGCCATCCACGACTCTTGTGTAGGCTACTCGCAGACGTTCTCCTCCCCTCAGCATGAAGCGCACCCACTCGTGCTCATCCAGACCCGCCAAGACGCGGCCCTCTTGTGTGACGTCTGCCTGGGGCATTGCGCTCCAGGATCCTTCCTCTACCGTTGCCCACCATGCGGGTTTGACATGCACCCGACCTGTAGGCGGCTGCCCCAGGTTGTGCGCAGTGCGCGGCACACGTACCCGGCGCACGACCTCACACTGGTCGTCGCCGATGGCTGCTGTGTCGCTTGCGACAAAGGCGTGGGGCGGGCATCGTACTACCGTTGCACAACGTGCAATGTGGACTTACACGTCTCGTGTGCAGCGACCACCAGCAACAACATCAGCGCTCATGAAGCTGAAATAGCCCTTCAGGCTGAGATTGTACGATCAAGGATCGCAGCACAGGGTAGACGCGCGGCGCTGGACCTGCTGAGCCCTTCTTGTAAGTTCCTCTTGCATGCCTAGTCTGGGTTGCTGGCTTGCTGCTGCGTCCAAATTTGACTGGCATTATATTTCTCCATAGATTTCAGCATAAATATTGCATTCCGGAAGCATGTTTATAATGTCTCTTTTTTCCATTCACTGTGCAGATACGGTAAGGAGAGAGTACTTCTAGATGTGATACTCCTAACACATCTACTTGGCAAGCCCACACGAATAAAGAGCTTCAACATTTCGTCACAAAATAGCTAGCGTGTATCATATTGAGTGTGTTTATGTTCACAACTTTACATGTATGTTTGTTTTCATTCTCAATTCATATGGTTTTAATACTATGCAGTGTGGAGTGTTCCATTTGTGTATGATATGAAATAAAAAGCAAAGCAAGTATTTATATGAACCGAATTTTTCTAGTCTTGGCCAGCGGCCGGAAAAAATTTGACAATTGAAGTACATTCCACTGCGTTTACCAATCACTGTTTTTGGACCGTCAAGTAGTAAAAAAATTGCAATAGTGTATTTCACCATTAGCATGGAATAATTGAAATCTACAATGCCAGCCCCAAGGACCTCCATCTCATGACCTGAATCAAGTTCCTTCTCTAGATCACCATGATTATTGTTGAAAACCTGAGCAAGTGGCAGAAGATATCGAGCAGTTGGGAATGATATCCATCGCCGAAAGACATAGACGGAGGAAGAAGAGGGCTTATCTGCAAAATAACAAAGGCTTTATGTAAAATATCTGATCGATGTAAAATACGGGACCACGGTTATTAATTGCGATCCAAACCAGAATAAGCTATCAGCTATCAGGACCACAGGACTGCTGCTACTAGCGAGCCGGGATCATCGCCAGGCCCTCGCCATACTTCTGTCGTCACTTTCCCCGGCACCAAGACACCGCATTTCTATTCAATTCACCCTCACTTTAACGTCACAATTTTGGCGGCATTGGTGGTCCACATCAAGAAGCTAACTACTACAAGATCTCTCTCGTCTTTGTACCAGAGCCGGCAAATGGCATTGTTCCGGGATGGAGCATGTTAGGGCACTTGACATGGTTCATGCAATGGATCTCTCTTGGGATGTATGGATAGTGGAGTATTAACTCGTATGTCCGGTTTACCATATCAAGTTCATAGATTTGACGACTTTTGAGTGTTTTCATATCGGAGAACGCTCAAAAGCCCCAAGTCACTACACGGTGTTTATTGTCAACGACGATATTCTATAGTAGACATTCTGCTGGTGTATTTGGGTGATAGGACAAAACAAAATCAAATATCGAGTGACCAAGTTCAACCGCCGTGCTCGCGTCATCATCACCTCCGATCCGCCGAAGAGACACGGCGACGGTGCCCTTATCTGCTCAGTGGTCCGTCGCTACCATTCGTGGCCGCTTGGTTGGATGGGTTGGAACTTCTGGAGAGATTTTGTAGGGGTGAAGGGGGGACAATTAAATTGGTTAGCTGATTTTCTGGAGATTAGGGAGATACGATGCGTATTTTTTTCAAGTGGTTTCCTCTTATCATAAGTTGTGGGTCCACTTTTTGTGCTTATGCAACGAGTGGATCAATTTTACGTATGATGCGATGCGTGAATTTCTCGTTCCAAACCCAAGGCGAGGATTTCTCCCTCAGGCCTTGTTCGTTTAATCCTCCTCCCAAGGGGATTGGAGTGGATTGGAGAGGATTTTGGCTTGTAGGGTATCTAATCCCCCTCAAACCCTGTCATTCCCCTTCAAAAACCACCTCAACCGAACAAGGCCTCAAGTTTCCTCTGCCGCCGACGCTGGGCTGCCTCAAAGCATCAACGACTGTGACGGCCGACGACTTCCGCCACCTCAACGCTGGCGACGCGCACCCTTTCATCTTCCACTCATTCAACCTCAAACTAATCAGCAGCTTCGGTTTGGGCCGCAACAGACTTTGGACAAGTAGCCTGGGCAAGGACGATCTCTTGCAGTGGCTGCCCGCGCTGCCGCACAGGAGGCTAGCTACTGGTTGGCCCAACTTGTGCTGAATGCATGTCATACTCATACACGCACGGGGTTGTGTTGCATGCACCAATCTAATAATCTAAGAATCCCAAGATCTAGAACCGTTCCATTTTTGTGGAAATTTTGGAGTTCTTTTGCAGCCTAAAATTGGTTAATCATAGTACCTAGAACTCATCTAGATGAGATATAATTTGGTCTCATTCACTTTGAAAACAAGAACGGATACAACCCACGTCAGCACACACACATCTTATAGCATCACATATAATGGCTATAAAAGGTGAATGAGACCAAACTATATCTCATCTAGATGAGTTCTAGCAAAACTGTTAATCATGTGATTCGGTGGTGCATAGCGATTCCAGTTGCTATTGTGGGGCATTCTTTTTGTAGTCTGTTTGGGGTACGGCATGCATCTGAATCTAATTTGAGAGCTGCATGTGGTGGTCCTGTAGCTAACTGCCCCCATACCATGGACGTGGCCATCAATGATAAGTTTTATCTCTTTTCTTAAAGCCCTGATCTCTTGAACGTTTCCTGATATGGCGCTGCATGGGGGCATGTCATTTGATTTTCTGTGTGCTGGCTTGCGATGGCAGCCGCACGTCCCTGTTTTTTTTTTACAGAGGTTGCCACGTGCGCGGATGTAGAATTTTCTAGGGGTGCCGTTGTGTTCGTGTTTTGTGGACGCCTCTCTTATAGCTGGTTCTGGTCGTCTCCCGCTGTTTCTCTCCACGTTTCTGATCCTTACAAATGCGTGATTCTCCCAATCGTTTTTCTTAGCGTCTCAGGTTCTGGTCTTCACCCACTACTGGTTCCTGGATTAATGGCTCGCAGGAGTTCCGGGCCGTTCTCCTGGAATCCGTGGGGCAGTTGTTGGTCGTAGACGAGGTCGTTATTGCATGGTGCTCGTGTGGGTGGTTTTCATCCCGTTGGCTCCGCACCGGTGGCATTTTGTTAATCTCTCTTTTGTATTCGATGTATGATTAGGTGTAATTAAGCACGACTTCTGCTTCTTCAACATGTAATTTTCATCTTTTACAACTTGACTATAGCTTATCACATGTCATGCAAGACGCTATGCCTTGGAGAGGATAGATTTTGAAGATCATGAAAGTATGGAAACAAAGTAGTTCAGCTAAGGACCCATCATGGATATGATGTTGCTGTAAATGTATACAATTCTAAGAGCGTATCTCTTTTTGGTTGCCTGAATTGAGAAGCGTTTTGCAAGACGTATGATTTTCATGAGGATATGCTTGTCACCATGGATCTTGGTGATCCTGACATTGACAAAGACAATATGGACATTTGGGTCCTTGTTGATACGCTTCTAATTCTACCGCTATGTGAGTTTCTCAAACATAGTTATTAAGTAATTTATATAGTTTATTTCAAAATAGGCTACCGCTTATTTCCATTGATGGCTTATTTTTATTCTTCAAAGAATGTGCGGAAGATGGCAGATATAACCTACTACACCGATGGCGCAGAATTAACTTATGAGGAGAAAAATCATCGGATCTCGTTTATTAATGATTTTGAGACTTACAATATCTATTATCAAACTCCTGCGCATTATTGTCAAAACGTGCCACAAGTGCACGTGTTAACATCCAACGAGATGGTATGGTAAGATTTATTTACTATTACGACATCCGTGCATATCTTGGATAAATTCTTCTAAAACTAAACTATATTGCTAACTACGAAATTATTACTTTGTTTTTCAACAAAAAATCCCGAAGGATTGTGTGCCTCATCTCATGTTTTCGAAATGTCGCCTTGATGTTATGAGCTTACGGTCAGGTCATCCTACGCATCACTGTTGTTCATATCGGATTTCTAAAACCGATGAAGACATGACAATCGATGATTGGAAAAAAAAATGTATGGTCAATCGTAGGGTGCTACTTGGAAGCAACATTGTGCGAAGCGCAAGAATTTGAGACGGGATAATCTCCATTCTCCATAATGGAGAGTCAGGGCCTATCTTGTTTTATGCTATTTTACCTAAGAGAGGGTAGCGGGTCCTATGAGAGAGGAGAGGTCCTAGGTACAATGTGTTATTACTAGATCGGCAACGCGCCTTGGCGCGAGGGTGCCGGTCCTAACGATATGGTGAAGCAAGAAATTCTCAAGTTAGTAGAAATCCTGGTTTAGCGTACATATTGAAATAGGATAATAAAATAACGAAGAAGAAGAAGAGGAAAAAGAAGAAGAAACATTCATTTCTAATAGAAGACATCATCGAGTTCAACATCATCGTGAGATTGTTCAGTACATTCATGAGACCATGAAAGGTAACCACTTCCATCCAGTTCAGTACCAAGAGGGCGAACATGAGAGAGCAATGTCCTAATCTAAAACAAAGTTTGCAGCACATCCATGCATAAGCAAGGCAACTGCCCAATATAGATTAAAGTTATGCCAAAAACAACTCCGCTACAAAGGTAACATCTAAAAAAGCAGGTTACTAAACACTTACTAATGATTCAATACTAAACATCAAGGTTCATCACACGACATTGGATAACTTCACACCAAATCATACTTTTTGTAAAAAATATACAAATATACTCAGAACAACCTTCCAGGAGCGTTAGTGCATTTCATAAAACAATGATGTAAAGGGGGACATCCACGATACAACATATTTGTTGGCCCTCAAATTTCACTTCTATCTTCATCTATATTGGAATTCCAAAGAGCGGTCTTAGGGACTCGTTCCCTGTCCAGCACCATGCTTCAGCGCTTAGGTCCAAACCATAAAGCAGGTTACAATGATACATAGTCTAGATGGTGTTGAGCAGAAAAAAACCACGATATATTACACAAGAAAGAACATGCCATTCTTGTACATAAGTGAACCCCTAACAAAGCAATGCCCTAGATTACTTAGGTATCATCTTCACACCCCCATGAGACTCCAGGTTGTAGCCTTAAAGATAAATGTAGACAAACCCTGACAAAGAAAGTAACATTTGTGTACCTCTTTCAAATTGGGAGAATCCTGACAGAGAGGCATGAGACCACTGAGAATCCTGACAGAGAGGCATGAGACCATAAATAGTAGTATTGGTAGAAGGAAAATCATATGATATCTAAATGGGAAAAATTAATTATGTATATATGAAATGCTATAAATTCATAATGGTCAGGACAAAAGAGGACCAGCGAGCACAGAAACACGCATCATGTCATTAACATTCAAATGAGAAAAAAAACAGCATGATTTTATCTTGAACACCAAACAATATACACAATGTAAAAGGGCACGATACCAACTCCGTTATAGCTGAACTTATCTAATTAGTAGTAAGAAATTGGATAGTGCACGTGCATGATCACATCTCATCATTCTATATAAGTAGATGGATCAGTTCATAAGCATGAGCGAAAGCTCATTAGTATTCTTACTTATACTCATATGGCGTGCTATTTTTATACTCATAACGCACATTCTTTTTTGGCTTTATCTGTTCACAAGCAGACAAAACATTTCTAGCTGCTTATGCTTATGCTTATCAGTTCTGCCTTCCCATTAACCTCTGGAAGTTTTCAGTTATTATACCTTAATATCAGCAGAATGTATTAAACTAAACCAAATAGTACCTACGGTCCATGATGCATATCATCCAGTGAACCTGCCTAAGCATATAAATTAGTGAAATATTCCGGTGGTCATGTGAGCACACAATAGAAATAGACAATATCGTGGATTATATTTGCATGAGGTATGTCACTGCACACTACGTGTGAACCAATTACCTAGCCAACTTTTGAAAGCGTGTATACAGTAAAAGAAATGGCGATATGCAGAATAATAATGGAAGTATGTTCATAAATCAGTTAACCTTTAACAATATCATCATCTAATTATGCTACAACTATAAAATGTTCATCATTACAAGAAACAACAATTTTTTTTATTGATTAGCACTGAACGGAGACACCAAATTATGATGTAAGATCTTTTCCAAGATGAACATGTAAGGTTGAAATCTAATAAGCCGATGCAGAAGGAAATACCAAAGTAGAACTGGGTAATGGAAAGTATTGTGGCATAGCAAATAATGCAGGCACAACAAAAACTGGGTCGCCGGTTTCTTAGTTACCTTCAAGAGACGCCATATATCGGATAATTGATTCGGAGCGGCCTACATCAGAGCAGTTGGGCATCCACTCTTTAACTGCCCTGTAATATGACAAAATATATTGCCATCTGGTCAGAGCTAATGTTTAATCTAGTTTTAATATTGTGTTGACACTCTTAATTGCGCTCATCACAAAAAAAACGTATTTTGACATTACCTTCCACGACATAGAATTCTTAGGTACCCGATAACTATGATACAGCAAATGAAAAGGAGCGTTTGAAACCAGTTTCTTGTTATTCAGAAGTTACATATTCTAGAAAACTTGCACATCCAGCTTATCTATCAAGTATACAGCTGGATCCACATAATAATAATATGGGACAACTTGGGTGCATGAGTTCTTTCATATGTGTGCAACATCACGTGATCTATGAGTCTGCCATACTTATATCCTACTGATAGAAGATAACTTAACTAATGAAGATGTTGCTAACCAGCACATTCTGAATGCTAAGCTCCTCACCAAAACATTTCAGTAAATTACTATGGGCTTCCATAAAGATATCACTTAACAATGACATACATTAAAGCATTAAGCCGCTACATATTACACCATTAAAGAATTTCTTTCGGCACCTTATTTGCAACTGGTCCTTGAGCAAGATATGGCTTTTCATCTCGTACATGGTGGAAGCCATATACAACTTGACCATCCATCCCTATCCAAAATAAATTGCACACCTTAGCAATGAATCAAGGATCTAACAATTTAAACCGAGCATTTGTTTCTATCATTTTTTCACCTAGAGAAGTGATGCATTGCTACATAAGAATGAAAAGCACAATCTGCGAGGAACTCGCAAAGCCAATAAGTACATACATCATTTTAGAAGGGCACGAACATAATTTTTCTCCATTAGGACTTTTGCAATTTATTAGGAAGAATTTGTTTAAGGAGATCCATTTGGCAAGCACAGGTTGATCATGATGCAACAGAGAACATTCACCATGTAAAATCAAGATTACCTGAGACTGTGTTGTGGACCAGCCAAACCATTCATTGTCACTGCAAAAGAAAGGTAAGGATCCAACAGAGCAGTTCCAGCCTGTGATAAAATAAATACCATTAGTGCTAGATAAAAAGGTTAGTGCGTGTAGGGGGTATAAACAGGAAACAATTAAACAACCAATGCACACTGAGCTAGTAGGATCAAGCAACGACACAAATAATTGAAGGCCAACCAGTCTCTCTAAATTAGCAGACCACAAAGTTGCTCCACCTCAAAAAGGATACAACTTGCACAACTACAAATTAGGCGTCTAAATTATGCTATTTTCCATTACAACAATGATGCGTCGCACGGGCACCAGTACCTTCACTGCCCAGGCAACATCATAATTATATTGGTAAACATTTGTTATCATATTTTATCTCTAGTTCTTGCTCCCATAAGTTGTGGGGCGGGAGGCTCGCCTTATTACGTTGCTAGGGCAGGCAGCAGTTGCAGGCTTGCAGGAGGATGTCGGAGACATGATCCTCCCATCGCAGTCACTTATGGGAGACGGAACGTGCCATCCAGGTCTCCTCTTCCTCCCCCATATCTATGTTGGTGTTGCTTGGGCAAGTAGTGATCTAAACACTCTTATATTTCTGTACAGAGGGAGTACATGGTTATAGTTTCAGTTTTCTACATGGAACAACAAGGGGTGGTTCTATGACATGTTTTTTTGCTTGCTGTTTATAATGTCCAGTTTAGTTTGTAAATCCTAATAATTTCTCAAGTAGTGCAAATCGGTGTCGAACCATCAAATTAAACTGATGTTTTGTCAGTGAGAAACAACTTACTATTTGTAATGTTGTTATGATTTTTCTTTTAGTAAAACACTGCAAGGAGATTCGTATTCAGTCTAGCTGCTTGCCCCCCTGCTTGAAGTGCATAAAGATGACCACGAGCACATTAAAGAAAGAGAGTTACCTAGCCCACCACCAGAGGCACAGGAGCATCCAAAGGTCCGCTCCATCAGAAAGCAGTGGCAGGCAGGGAAAGCCGACGCCGACGAGGAGCCCACCCAGCCTGCCTGCGTGAGGAAGAAACCAAGCGCATGCATGAGAGGGAAGGTAAGTGAGAGGGGGAAGAGCAAACTGAAGCAAATATGGGTACCAACCTTGACCTTGAGGAGGAACATCGCTGGCAGTTGGAGCGGATCAGAGCAGCGGCCTCCATAGCAAGCAGAAGCATGCGTCACTCGATTTGGAAGCAGTCGAGCAGGAGCAGATGTGGATTCGTCTCCCGGCGCGCGAGCATCTCTTGACGGATGCACGACGACGACGAAGCCGAGGATGGATCGACCTCCTCACTCCTCCTACCAAGTCCGGAGGAGCAACGACCATGCCGCAGACAGCTCGGCATCCTCACCATCTCCGCGGCCCGCGCTCAGTCAAGAGCATGTTCCTTTTCTTGTCCCAGCCCAGACAATTTGATCTAGGAACCCTGTTTAAAAAATAAAAATAGGAATTGTACTGCCTTGACAGTTGATGAATAGATCAGAAATTTTCTCGCCAAAAAAAACAATAATCAAACTGAAGATGGAACGAAACAACACTTGCGCACCAGACTTGTACAATAACTGGAGACTAAGTTGTTGTAAGAAAGTGAGAAAATATATCTGTCAAAAAACAACCCACAACTTAATAAGCAGTCAAGTATGTCTCTAGAAAGAGGCCATACTGCCACACTTACAGGGCTCTGTTCTTCACAAACATGCAATTGATTATCATATTCTAATAGAACTGTTATACTTTGAGACAACCAGATAGAGCAAACTCGTATACTTGGTAATAATAAAAATCTAACACAACAAAATTTCTCTATTTGAATATGTTCTTTCCTAAATATATGTCATCATAAAACAACATATCTGTTATAACCAGTTATACAATAAGTACCCTAAATATAAATAGCATCATTAGATAGTGAACCTTTGAACTATATGGTGAGAGCAGCCATGAGCCATCTCCTCGATTTTTCAAGTTCTGCTATCGTTAGTGCTTGTTCTACTGAGTTTGGGCACATACGTTGACACTCTCCGGAGCTACTCAGCTGTTGCAAATAACACCAAGGGAGACACAATCCTTTATGAAGCCTTAGTCATGGTATACTGTAATCTTTTATTTAAGAAAAATGCCCATTATGGGTGATTTCATTAAGAATATTAACAGGTTACATCATATGCCAATGAGTTCAATACATAGAAGGACACAAGGGAGATGAAGCAC
The DNA here is from genome assembly GCF_018294505.1 of Triticum aestivum. Lineage (NCBI taxonomy): Eukaryota > Viridiplantae > Streptophyta > Magnoliopsida > Poales > Poaceae > Triticum > Triticum aestivum. The sequence goes on along the minus strand of NC_057813.1, from coordinate 759,039,276 downwards.
AACATGTATTTAGTATAGGTAGCATGCCTGCTAATTTAGCTCCCTACCAATGCACTGGCTTTGCTTCTGTGGAATTGTCTTCTTCTCTAATTACCAAAACTGTTGGTCAGCTGCTATTAAATGGTCAATAATATCGTCCGGCTGGATGAGACATCTCTCACCTATGATGACTCATTTGTGAGATACTCTTGAGAACCCGAGTGAACAGAGCTAGATGCTTTGATCTTGGATGTGGACTCCAAGTATACTAATTAAGAATGCAAATAAGGGAGACATCATAGAAGCAAGTTGTAAGAAAATCATGCTTATTTGCAAGTTAAGATATGTTCAGGTTAAACCACACACTGGGATATCTTAGGGCGATTTGCGTTTTAAATGTACTTTTAGGCTACCTACATGTTTGGTTCTGCATATAAATGAAGATCGCGGCACAAAAAAATTAATAAAGAATACACTATTTGTCACTATCTAAGCAGGTGACCAAGAATTTCAAAGGAATTAACCGTATGACAGTAAATTAAATAGTCACCATTACTCATTATTTAGCTTAAAATCATTACTATTCCATTTTGTGGAAATTCAAAAAAGAAAAATAATTTTACCAGAACTAAAAGTTACTTTAAATCATTAGTTACCACTATTAATGATATGAAATTCCCTCATTTGAAACTGAAACACTAACATACATGTTGTGTGCTGCCCTTTGTTCAAGCATGGGTAAGGAACAAAGTCTTACTTGGATTCTGCAGAAGCTACCTTATATCCTTCCACTTCCTCTCATTTCTTCACTACCAGAAAAATGAGCCTGTCAACATTACAGGATAAAGAAAAATATGTACATCCGTGAAGCAAGCTCATGTAAAATTAGGTAGCAAGGCATGTGAACAAAAGATAGATTAACCTGTATTTCTGCAAGCCTCAACAAAAGGATTGAACAGTAAAATTTGCTTCTTGGATCAGAACATACACACAATCGGTGATCAATGGATTCCAAACTGGTAAAATAGAAAACGATATGGAAGTTCTTAATTCAGTGAATTTTTATATTTTTACATTTTAATACTTGACAATTCAGGAGGTAAAAACAATAGCAGGATGTTCCTTGAAACAATAAGAATAAACATGACTTGATTTGAAGATGAATCTCGTTTTCTACACAACTTATGGGGTAACTCATAGCTGCATTTTGGTTTCAAGTTTAGCAGTGCTAATTGTCGCTAGCGCACTAAAATCAGGCTAGAGATACCACAATATCAGCAGCAAGGATCAAAAAAAGTTCTAACAACTTTGAATAGCAACCAGGCATAGGCAAAACAATAGTTCTAAGAACAAAGAAAATACATACCAAAGTAAAAAATAGGGTGTCATCAAGAATGCCTAATTGTTCAAGTATACATTATGGGCTGGGCTCATGACCAATCACACATAGAGCATAAATACAAATTTGAGTTGATTCATTTAAACACGGGATCAGGATAATACAAAAAGAAGCAGACTGACAACATACTTATATACCTAGATAGACCCACCCTAACCACCCTGCCACTGACTCACTACTCGCCTTTTAGCACCTATATATCAAACAAAAGAATGGAAACCTCCTCTGCACCTATGTTGTTGCAGAGAATTAAAACAAGCCATTCAACTGATAACTTGCTGGGAGCGAGTCAAAGTGCAACTTCAAGGACCAATAACACACAATAAAAGATCAAGAACAACTTATATGCAATAAAGGTGTGAGAGAGAAGAAATCTTTACATAAGACGGCTATAAACACCGGAGCATAAATAAGCAACACCTTTAACTACAAATAAAAAGGATTCGGGGTTCAATGCATGGTGGGCTCAGATTCGCCTTTTCTCGATCATATGACCTACCCCCGTCATCTCTTATCACCAGATCAATCTGTTTATAGAGTGGAGCTGCCCTGGTTATCACTCAACAAGAATGACCATCCAAGGACAGAACAATAAGTATCACAAGATCAAAAAGGATTCTAGAGACAAGAGGGAGGATCCAACTTGATACCCACAGGTGTCTTGATTGCTCAAAGGCACATTTATTTCAGCCATGGTTAATCATCATTGCCCTAGCAAGAATGGCCTCCGACCGGTGGGGCACGTGACTGGACGCACAGGCCATGCCCGCACACACGGTCGCTGACGGCACACAAAGGGCCCCACACGCCAGCGATCACGGGTCGAATAGACCGAGTGAGCGACGCTGCGAGCCAAACGAGCTAACCCATCGATACAGCACCGGGTTTCGATCCGGCGACCGGGATCGATCCAGAGCAAGATCCAACGACCAGAATAGCATCAGGAAAATGATCGGACGGCCAGGAAGCCCAAATCGCTTAGGGGCCGAGGTTTTCGATCGGTCTCATGTTTCTGGATGTTCTTACAAGGGTGAAACTGCCCTGGTTATCACTCATCAGAAATGACCATCCAAGGACAGAGCCGCTAAAATAAGAACATGATCAAAACGGCAAAGAAACGAGGGGGTATCCAACTTAATACCCACAAGTGCCTCGATTGCTTGAGAGCATGCTTATATCAGCCATAATCGATCATCATAGCCCTCACTATGTCCCATACAGTAGCCGAAGCAGAGGAGCAGGAGGAAGATGCAACTCACAGAGGGAGGTTGTAGCCGAGGCAGTACTCAGTGGGTGCCAGAGCTGCGGTTGAACGACGTCCAACCGGCAAGGAACCACTTCCTACACTCCTGAACCGTCATAAAAAGAAGCAGGAGCTCATCATTTCCCATTGCTCCTAAAAAAATCAGCCATAACCGATCATCATAGCCCTGACTATGACCCATACAGTAGCCGAAGCAGAGGAGCAGGAGGAAGATGCAACTCACCGAGGGAGGTTGTAGCCGAGGCAGTACTCAGTGGGTGCGAGAGCTGCGGTTGAACGACGTCCAACCGGCGAGGAACCACTTCCTACACTCCTGAACCGGCATAAAAAGAAGCAGGAACTCATCATTTCCCATTGCTCCTGAAAAAATTGTAAAACAAACAAAAATTAATGCTTTGTGATTGACCAGCAAAAATTAGAAAACTAATTCTTTTAACCGAAGGTTCTCTGAACCCAAATCTTTTCTTCATAAACATGGAGAAACTCTCATCAACAGAGTAAGCTTGCGACATATAAAAATATATTATAAGAAAGAACACCAGATAGAAGCTAACAAAATTAAGTTTAGAATATACCCTAGCAAATCAATAACTGTACAAAAATATTGTGGGCCAAATGGAATTCATATAGGCCACTAACTAAACTGAGAGGAACCAAACTTTTATATTTTGACCATTTTTCCACATTAGTCTGAAGCTCTTGTTATTTTATTTATCCAAATTAAGACTGTCATTATTTAAACCGGATATTCTTAAAGCCTCTATCTGATTTAAGAGCAGAAGATAAAATTAGATGGCAAAAACATGCATGGACTGAACTCTTCAGCAAAATAATATATGTCTATTCAAAGCTATATGTTTCCAGATTGTTTAGAATTATTTTAACTGCTTTTGACATCTTTGTGCTTGCTTGGCAGCCTCAACATCACTGGCTGAGTCTGGTAATGACAGTAGGCAAGTCTGGTAATGACAAAAAACCCGTAATATAGTTACCGTGATTGTAAGTGGCATGGGTCTGTGTTGTATAGGCAGCCTCAACATCACTGGCTGGAGCCTGGCCTTCTTGTTTAACTGTGAGCCTCTGCAGATAAGTAACAACAGATTAAATGGATTCGAGCGAGTGTGTCTTTGCTGGAATGGCCAGACGGAAAGATGTTCATTTCCTCTCAGATATACCCAGCGACATGAGCCACATGGCCATAGTCATAGTTGTGTTATTAAAAAACTGCATGTTTTTCTATATACAAACAAAACAGTCAGACTACCCAGCCAACTTTCATCTGCAGAACCAATTTTCACAGTCAATTGGAGATAACGAATCTAAATGCTGCCAAAGGAAAGGAAAGAAAAACGTTGAATGTTGGTCTATACTCAATGAAAAAATTCCTATCCTATGCATCAAATAACATATACTTCTTTATAAGAATTGAGATGCAAGTCATATCACTTCCTATGAAGTTCCTGTTTCCATCCCTATCCTATGATCAAAGGAGGCCTATATTTGCAAACCTTATATACTTAAAAAGTCCATGTAAGTATTTTTTTTAATAATTTTATTTGGAATAGTCTTTCCAAGCTGTTCAGCAGAGACCTGGACAAGTTTCGACAACACACAACTCAAGAGACGATATAACGAGCGAAGAATGATTCAATTTCCAAGCACGAGCTTATGCGATCACATTTAGCGCATAGTGTGCGTGCATTTGGCCTGGGGCATCTACTAACTAAAATTACTAACCACAAGCAGCCTTTAAGTTCAGTCTTAGACAAGGCAAAGATGCACGATAACTGTAATTTTACAGTATAAATCCCTACGTGCACAGTGCACTTGCATTCTAGGTTCTGGCTGCCGTTCTTTTCCCTCGAGCAATTACTATTGTGGAAGATCTAATCTAGAGTATCACTTACTAAAGGAGCAGATATATTTATACCTCATTTCTGAAGCCAGCAAACGTGGAAAGGAAGCTTACCTTGTTCTCGAGCACAGCCCCGTTTGGGATTTCCAACGTGACTCCAGCCTTGGCTGCGATGGTCATGTTGCCCTGCAGATGGGATGAGCAGATTTGATCAGCATTAGGTCCATTTGTACACAGAACTAACCACAGCAAAAGGAGAAACGGATATGCTTTACAAAATAGGAAAGAAAGTATACCTGACGTTGAGGGACGCGGCGGCTGGAGCGCGAGGAGTCGCCGTACGGCGGGTTGGGGTTGGCCTCCTGCTCGACGGCGCGGGAGATGAGGGCCTGCGCGCGGTCCAGCAGCGCGTCCTCCATCTCCTTGTCCGCCTCGTCCTCCTCTGGCTCGGCGGCGGCGGCGGCGAGGTTGGCCGCCGGCTGCTTGGGCTCCATCAGCGCGGGCGGGCTCAAGCCTCGAGGCAGCAAGGGTGGGCGGGCGCGCGATCTAGGGTTAGGGTTGAGTGCGGGAGCTGCCTTTGGGGACGGGGAGGGGAAGGTGCTCCTCGGCGACTCGAGCAGAAGGGATCTCGTGGGGAGGAGGAGGCTCATAGGAGCGGTGGCGGATGAGGCCGGAGAGAGCGACGAGGGAGGAGAGCGGCGGCGCGAGGGAAGGGGAGGAAGGGAACGAGGGCTACAGAAGAGATCGAGAGAGGGAAAGGAGGGGAATCGAGCTAGGTCTCTCCCACGGTAGCGGGCGCCTCTTCTATAGGCAGGAGGGAAATGACCAAAATACCCCCGGCGGGGCACCAAAATAACGCGCGGTGGTACGTCCGGGCGGGTCACCGCTCATAGGGAAATATATCCGACGGCTGTAGACGATGTGATAAATATCGTACGGCCCAGACGATCCAGCGGCGAGATCGGACGGCCCAAACGACATCAAGAAAACGATCGGACGGCCGAGAAGCTCTAATCGCTGAGGAGCCTCCTGCATCCACTCCTCTCTTATTTCTGGATGTGCTACAATGTGTTAGAGTTGATTATGATGATGAGGAGGAGTTGTGATTATGACTAGTGACCAACTTGCTATATGATGTCCCATTGATGAAAATGATGATCATGAGGAGTTGTTATATGAAAATGATGCATTATGATGATAAGTTTCTAATGATATGATAATGACGATGATGATTTATTATACCATTGGGTGAAAGAAACTAATCCATGGTTCTTTCACCCAGTGATGTAATAACTCATTATGATGTAAAAACAATCTCTAAATTGCTACTATATGAAAACTTGTATAATGGCGTATAAATACGATATAAACAGAGAAATAAATAGAATACGTAATAATAGTAGTAGCGCGGGCACAAAGGCGCGCTGCTAGTATTTACTAGTAGCGCTTTCTATAAAACGTGCTACTACTAAGTACGTAGCGTGTGTAGACCAACACAATAAATTGTGTATAATGGTGTATAAACGCGCAACTAGTATGTCGTATAATGGTGTATGAATATGACATAAATTGCTAAATATGCCAGTGACCTCACGAACGACGACGATGATGATAACCAAGCACGTGTGTGCTACGTCTTGAGCTTGCGTTGGTTTTCCTCGAAGAGGAGAGAGTAATGCAGCAAGTGTAGCGTAAGTATTTTCATCAGTTTTGAGAACCAAGGTATCAATCCAGTAGGAGGCTCCTCAAAAGTCCCACGCACCTACACAAACAAACTGAGAACTCGCAACCAACGCAATAAAGGGGTTGTCAATCCCTTCAAGGCCACTTGCGAAAGTGAGATCTGATAGAGATAGTATGATAAGATAAATATATTTTTGGTATTTTATAATATAGATGCAAAAAGGAAATATGCAAATAAAAGTAGAATGAAAGCAAATATGATAAGAGATAGACCCGGGGGCCATAGGTTTCACTAGAAGCTTCTCTCGAGATAGCATAAGTATTACGGTGGGTGAACAAATTACTGTCGAGCAATTGATAGAAAAGCGCATAGTTATGAGATTATCCAGGCATGATCATGTATATAGGCATCATGTCCATAACAAGTAGACCGACTCCTGCTTCATCTACTACTATTACTCCACACATCGACCGACTCCTGCCTGCATCTAGAGTATTAAGTTCATAAGAACAGAGTAACACATTAAGCAAGATGACATGATGTGGAGGGATACACTCATGCAATATGATATAAACCCCATCTTGTTATCCTCGATGGCAACAATACAGTACGTGTCTTTCAACCCTTTCTGTCATTGGATAAGAACACCGCAAGATTGAACCCAAAGCTAAACACTTCTCCCATGGCAAGAAAGATCAATCTAGTAGGCCAAACCAAACTGATAATTCGAAGAGACTTGCAAAGATAACTCAATCATACATAAAAGAATTCAGAGAAGATTCAAATATTATTCATAGACAAACTTGATCATAAACCCACAATTCATCGGATCTCGACAAACACACCGCAAAAAGAGATTACATTGAATAGATCTCCACAAGAGAAGGGGAGAACATTGTATTGAGATCCAAAAAGAGAGAAGAAGTCATATTGCTAATAACTATGGACCCGTAGGTCTGTGGTAAACTACTCACAACTCATTGTAGCGGCAAGGATGTTGATGTAGAAGCCCTCCGTGGTCCATTCCCCCTCCGGCAGAGTGCCGACGAAGGCTCCAAGATGAGATCTCGCGGCTACAGAAGGTTACGGCGGTGGAAATTGTATTTCGTGGTGCTCCTGAATGTTTTCGGGGTACGTAGGTATATATAGGAGGAAGAAGTACGTCGGTGGCCGCCCAAGGGACCCACGAGATAGGGGGCGTGCCCGACAGGTGTGGGGGCGTATCTCGTGGGGTCCTCGGAAGCTTCTTGACTTGCACTCCAAACTCTCTGGATCACGTTCGTTCCAAAAATCACGCTCCCGAAGGTTTCATTCCGTTTGGACTCCGTTTGATATTCCTTTTCTTTGAAATACTGAAATAGGCAAAAAAAAACAGCAATATGGGTTGGGCCTCCGGTTAGTAGGTTAGTCCCAAAAATGATATAAATGTGTAAAATAAAGCCCATAAACATCCAAAAAGGGTAATATAATAGCATGGAACAATAAAAAATTATAGATACCTTGGAGACGTATCAGCGTGCAGGGGAATCGGAGTACACCGATGCGTAAGAGTTCTTGTAGATTGATTACAACCGAAGTACTCGTGTTTTGTTGTTGAAATACTCATGCAGATTGAGCATAGACAATTGCTTGAGTGGTGTCATTTTTGAAGATTACAACTGAATTTCGTTATTATTCATAGTTCTTGATCATGATTCAATTTTTGGGAAAGTTTTCTCCTTATCTTTTTGATGCTCCAACTAACAACCTGGGAGGGTCGGGTGCCTGGCGGTGGGAGCAACGGCGATGGAAATCTAGGCCTGGCCTTGGAAGCCGCAGTGACTGCGGGGCTTCACTTCCATGACCACCGCCGAGTACGTTGCCTGCAACATCGACACCATCCGTATCCCGACCATCATCGTAGGTGCCCGCTTCTCGACGTTAGCGGAGAATGGCGGGTGCAGTCTGGGAGCTCTTAGGCAGTGCCTTTAGCGCCAACATTGGATTAGGTCGGGCCCCCGTTGGATTGGGCGAATCGCGCATCTTTAGGGATGAACCCACAACCTTTGGGTTTCATGTACGGATCACCTACTGTCAGGTTCTGGTCCATGGGTTGCAGTGGCGCTGGGAGGAACTGCCTCATGACGCTCCGAGAACTCATCACTCGGCATGTTAAGCAGCGGCCTAAAACATCTTCAAGTTAATGAATCTGTAAGGTATAGCAATAATACTGTCACACACCTCTACAATTACTTAATAGTGAATCATGTGGTTGGCACAATACACCACTACAGTTTTGCAAGAAGTTATGCTAGCTAAGTCATGGCATGTTGTTCCTGTTGCTGATAACATGTGTGTGCTGATAATAACTTGGATGTCATGCATCATAATGACATTCTAGCGGTAGGTGCTTCCCTCTGATAGCTTTGATATTCTGCTTACTGACTTAACTTCCAAGAACCAGATAAGCAAGTCATTTTATCATGCAGTGGCGGTGCCAGGAATTCATTCATGTGTAGTCAATTCAAACTTGTGTAGTCATATGTATCTATTTATGATTTTTTTTCTGCATGATATATACTTATTGTATGATCCTTTTGCCAAAAAGTTGTGTAGTCAATTGACCGCACAGCTCATGCAGCTCAACCCGACCGTAATTGAAGGCTATAGCTCTGTATTCTCATCAGCTCTTCACCATATTTAATCTGTTAATTCGTCAGCACTTTACTACCACATATTTTGTTTCGATATTCTATAGTGCCAGGATTAATTTACGCAGATTCGGAAGTTACTTTAGTAATTTATAGGTGGTCTAATACTTCCTCTATGTAACATAATACAAGAGTGTCGACAAATTATATTTGTGTTTTCTCTTTATCTTTGCTCTGTCTTACTGCACATAGCTGCCTCGGTTCATAGGTAGCTACATTTACATCATAAAGTATTGAATTCAGGTTAATAAAAGAAGGCCTTATAGTCCAAGACATTATTGTATTTTTCATGAGAATCATCGTCAAGTTGCATTTTTTCCCTTGTGGATATTAGGAACAGCTCAATGCCTTTTGTAAGACATGGGCAAGTAACTTAATCTCTGGATAACCTTTAGGTCTATCTACTTCTTTTCTATACATGTGAAACATAAAATTTAATCTCTGGAGTAACCTTTAGGCGTAATTCCTTCTTTAGTTGTTCAAATTGGTATTTGCTATAGGGTTGTTTAGAATAACCAAGCATAGCAAAAGCAGTAAGTGAAAAGTAAAACTACGTGAGCATGTAGTGTATAAATGGTGTGACTACGGGTCAATTGAATAAAGCAAAGATCAGTTCATCATGGATAATTGTGTTATAGTAGATACATATTGTTGGAAACATGCCACATGTGTGCCTTTGCACCCAACTACAAACTGATAATATAGAATTAGTCACAGTGCAGCAATTTAGATTGATACCTTAGCCATATTATACTTGATTATGCAGTTTGGAAGGCAGAATCCTCTCCCTCCCTCGTCGCGCCCGTGGGAGACGGGGAGGATCCCCAGCTGCCAACGCCCCCAGCTCCCTTCCCGGTCCTCCTCCTCCTCGCCGCCACCAGGGGACGCGGCTGGGCAAAGCCCAGCTGGAGTCGGCGGCGGCGGGTCCTCTCGCCTCCTCGCGCAGGGGCACCGGTGCGGGCCGGCGCTGGGTCGGGACTCTGCGCGGTTGTAGGGTGCGGTGGCGCAGCAGAGGCCTCTCTGGTGGTGGCGCTTGGGGCTTTGGGCGGCGTGGCTGGCTGCGCAGTGGGGGGGGGGGTGCCTGTGGCTGTGGCGGTCGTAGATCTGGCGGTTGGCGGCGGCGGGCGACGTGGGCTGCGGGCGGTGTGGGTCGGTGGCGGTGGCTGCAGGTAGAGGCTGTGGGCGGTGGCTGCAAGAAGAAGAAGAAGAAGAAGAAGAAGAAGAAGAAGAAGAAGAAGAAGAAGAAGAAGAAGAAGAAGAAGAAGACCAGCGCGGCCAGTGCGATAGAAATTTCCTTGTTGATGGTAGGCGATTCAGCATCAAGCTGGATGAGACTTTCGAATTCGATACAGTAAGTCACAACGACAAAGTCTGTTTTCGTAATTAAGCATAAGTTATATATGCTTCATTTGCCTGACTTATAATTTTTAATTTTCACTATTCTACTAGCGCATCCCGTGCCATGCAAGAATTTTTTTCTTGGATAAGATAGGTTTCAAAGATATGGAAACTATGGAGGTAAAGAGAGCTTACCTGAAAACTAAGCATGATGGTTATACTTTCAACGTCAAAGTATATAATACACACACGTACACATATTTTGAATGCAAAACTTGGCAAGCACTATGCAAGGCTTATGCATTTGAGCCTGGTATGGTTATCACCTTTGATATTCGTCCGGAAGATGATATTGAAGGTAATAGAGACATATGGGTCGATGTGCAGACGCCTCCAATTCTACCATTATGTGAGTTCTTCTCATCTATATTTTTGTCTTTGATATTGCTTATTCAAAAATAACTGACAACTAATTTCTATTGACAGCTTATCTCCATTCAACCAAACCTGACCGGCGCTTGGTAGACAGGACCTACTACTGTCCCGAAGTTGAACTAAACTGCGAGGAAATAAGTCATTATGTTTCATGGCTTGAGGATCTTCATACTGTCAAGACAAATTTTCTTCCTGCACTTAGAAATGTTAGTACTCAAAACGTGCGACCAATAGTGATGGTATTGAACTACGGTCACATCTATTTAGGAATGATGGTAAGATATTTACTATTTGTCCTCAGTGCATATTTTGCATACATATTTTTTTTGCTAAACTTTCATTGCTAAGTATTTTAATTAAGTACTATACGATGTTCTTCAACAGGGACTCCCGATGACAGTTGTGCCTCAGGGGATCGAGACTAAAGGTCAGATGTCAATTGTTAGCTTACGGCTAAGAGATCCTGCATTGCACATGAATGCATTCAAAATTTCTAGAAGCGATGAATGCTTAATAGTGAAAGATTGGAGGAAAATTGTTAATGATCGCAGAGAAGTACTAGGGGGCAGCAATGAGAAGCGCAGCCCACGATTAGGAGACAGGTTCATCGGCATGCTCCAGTATGATCAATCAGGAGAGCTATACATGTTCTATGCTATTTTACCAGAGAGAGTAGCTAGCAGGAGTGATTTAGCTAGTTCTTCATGCTGCTCTTAATTAGTACTTGTCCTTTCATGTCCGTGTTCTTCGTTCTGAACTTAAGTGATTTGCTTTTGTGGTGTTATATATGAACGCTTATATCATGACAATCATGTTGAACTCGATGATTGGTTCTACTAGAAATTCTCTCTCTCTCTCTCTCTCTCTATGTGTACAATGTGTAGTATCGTAAAATACCAGCAAACGAAAAAGAATTAAAATGGAAACACAAAATTAAATGAAAAATAAATCATAAAACTAAAAACCCCTCAAACCTTATAGTACCGGTTGGTCTTACCAACCGGTACTAAAGGGCTCCAGGCCCCCCGAGCTGGCTCGTGCCACGTGGTTGCCCTTTAGCACCGGTTCGCGCTGAACCGGTACTAAGGGGGGGGGCTTTAGTGCCCACACTTTAGTGCCGGTTATGGAACCGGCACTAAAGGGCCTTACGAACCAGTGCTATTGCCCGGTTCTGCACTAGTGGGTTAGGTAATGCTACTCTCCGGGAACAATATCCAGCTCTATACAATATTGTGCATCATAAGGGTGATACTTTTGCCAAGGTTTTGGAATCATTTCCACCAAATGTGACGTTCAGGAGGGATTTAATAGGACCTAGACTCCAATCGTGGAACATACTGCTCCAACGGTTAACCACGGTATAATTGTCACAAGGATCCGATGTCTTCCATTGGAACCTACATGGGAATGGACAATTCTCAGTGGATTCTATGTATAGAGCTCTGATCCAGTCAAACGTGCCAGTTGATAATAATACGAAGATCTGGAAGATGAAGATACCTCTTAAGAATAAAAATCTTTGCATGGTATCTTCGTCGCGGAGTCATTCTTACTAAAGATAACCTTATTAAGAGGAATTGACATGGAAGTACGCAATTTGTATTTTGTCCGCATGATGAGACAATAAAACATTTGTTCTTCCATTGTAAATTGGCTCGTTCTATATGGTCAGTCATCCAGCTGATAGCTTCTGGCCTGTATCCTCCGTGTAGTGTTGCTAATATATTTGGCAACTGATTACATGGGATTGATCACAGGTTTAGAATTCTTCTCAGGGTTGGGAGCGCTTGCCGTGATTTGGTCGCTTTGGCTATGCAGAAATGATAAGTTTTTTAACGATAAAAGTACTTCTCTTATGCAGGTTATCTATAGATGTACCGGGACGCTTCATTTATGGTCCTCTCTACAACGAGTGGAGAATCGAGACCTGTTTACGGAGGTGTGTACACGATTGGAGGCTGTGGCGAGGGATACTTTTACCCAACATGGGTGGCAGCATGATCTTAGGATTGGGCCACCTATGCTTGAGGCGTCATACAGATTTCATCTTTGTATTTCGCCTTCTTCTTTTATATTGGCTTGTCGTGAGGACTTTGTTGGCTGTGTGCATTTTTGCAGAGGCCGGGTGTAATTCTTAAACCTTTTTCGATATTATGCAGTTTGCTTTGCATAATTTTTCGGTATTTCAAAAAATCGGCTCGGATGTTGGTTGGTGCTTTATATTTAAAACGGGGCTAAAGCCTTTTTCGGTATTATGCAGTTTGCTTTGCATAATTTTGTAGCAGTGCATCACTATGTTCTCAGGGAAGTGTTGTGTCCAACTAAATCTATTCGCTCGTGTATGTATTTGTGGAAGTTCAATAAAAGGTAGTGATGTATTTGTTTACTTAGGTCACTAGCTTAAAAATGTTATTATTTGTTTTTTCCTAGCCAATTTTTTATCTTCAGGTCATTTTCATTTTGCATGCTCAAGAACTTAGCAGTGTGACTTCTCCTTATCCAGCCATGGTCTTGATTCATTACTTAGTTTCGTTGCTACCGCAGTCAGTACCGGGCTTGCATTGTATTTCTATTTAGTCCTTTTCCACCGCTCAAAAGTAGTCCTAGCCGCCACTCGATGGGAGAACATACCCGGCCGCTGGCAGAAGTGCAGAGCCACGGGATGGCCATTATCGCCGATGCATAGTAGGCGACAGTGACAATATGCAGAGAAAGCATCGACATCCGCAAGAGTTAGACACCGTCTGAAGCAGAGTCCCATTTTTATAAAGGATCATTAACGTGGAAAGTTAGATGATCTTCATACTTTTAGGAAAAGGTGCACTGCAACATCACTATTCAACTTTGTTTGGCTGATAATTTGTTGGTCCAAAAAGTTCCCTTCTGCACACTTCCACATTGCATAAGCCTCGACACACCGCCATAGTTTGTCTACTTGCCGTACCCGAGTTTGTTCAATGGTTATATTTTTAGGACTACAATTAAGTTTTTAGTTACAGTGTTATTTTCATCAATGATGTATCGATGCCTATAAATTTGTTATCACACTGCATTCCCTAAAGAAAACGAGGTCACATTGCAGGTGAAGTGGATTTCAATTATTTTCTGATTGTTGCAGCCCATTATTTCAGCAAAACCCTATACTTGCGCAATTTGATATGCATTGTATTCATAGGTGTAATAAAAAATAAAATAAATTAAAAGTCCGTGGCAACGCATGGGCGTTCTACTAGTTACTACAATAGTTCTTAAATTGCCACATTAGTGGTATGCTCACTTACCTGGACCAACTCATCAGTCAAGATTTTTTTATGATGGATTGTTTTTCATTGGCAATATTTGGCCCCGTCCCCTACCCTTGCCTGCTGCAAATTGAAGGAAAATATGGTATCAATTTTTTTTTTTGCAGGAATGTCTTGCTGTCTAATTATGTATTTATGGAAATTTGAGATGCTATTCGTTATTTCTTTCGTATTAATTGATACCACCCATGGTTGTGATTGGAGGAAATTGCAAAAGGAATTACCCTGTGCAAAAACAGGTCGTTGGCCATCTCGTACAGTTATAGTTAAAATTGTGCAAACGTGCATCCTTTAATCATGCAGTGAACCCCGAGCCTTCAAGTAAGCAAGAAAATTCTACACCTCAACAAATTAATACGGAAATTAAACTAAAAATTGTGTTACCTTGAACAGTTACAACATCTGCAGTCATCTGCAAGACTGTACCAGGGCTGGAGGAGTAGAAGATGATCCACTGAAAAGGAAAGATCAATACTCACAAGAAGGAAACATGGATGATGGGGAGGGAGGGGCCTTGTTTACAATGTGTAGATAGGCGTTTGCTTAAGGGGCACCACCTGCGCAGGGACGTTCCCACTGGATGGCCCGCCAACAGACGCGCCTGTACGGTACGTACGTCCTCCACGGTGATCCCGACGGCGGCGAGGGAGGTGGCTTCCACGACGTTGTGGTCAGTTCTTCTAGAAAGGGAGGGAAAGGGAAAAGGCCAAAACCCTGGGGAGGGCTGGGGAGAAGAAGGGGTCGATGTGGGAAAGTAAGAACGGGACGTACCTGTTTCCGTTTCACGATCGGAAAGTAAGATTGAGATTCACGGCAGCCAAGAAAGAACAAAAACATCGTACCTGTTTCCGTTTCACGATCGAACTCGATTGATCGCCTTCCGTTCCTCTTCATCTCTCCATATCACAGACGGGCGGACCCTTGTGTTAGCAGCTGCGACCGGTCAAGCCTCGAACGACCGTGGCACATGGCCTCGCCAAAGCTACCGACGCTACCGACGGATCTCCTGCTAGAGATCGTCGAGCGCACCGACACCGCCACCCTCGTCCGTTGCGCAGCCGGCTGCAAGCTCCTTCGCCGCCACATCCTCGATCATTGCTTCATTCGCCGCGTCACCCAACATGGAGGCATGGTGCCCTCGCGCTTCCTCGTCTACCTCAAAACCCACAAACTTTCCCTGCACCACCTGCCCCGAATCTCCCTGGTCCACCCGGCCACGCTTGAAGCGGCGTCCTTGTGTGACAACCACCTGCCGCCATTCGTTTCACGCACGGCCAGAGCCGACAGCCGACTCTACCAATACGTTCCCCTATCATCGCGCGGTGGCCTCTTCCTCCTCCGCCGCTCTTTTGAGTTTAGGACGGATCCCCGCTACAACCTATGTGTGTACAACCCTATGACAGGTGAACGCACCTTCCTCGCTGATCCGCCGGACATCTGCACAGATTACGGCTGTCCGTGGCACAAGTCGTTTGTCATGCTTACACCGGCAGACGGCATCACTTGCTATTGATGGCCGATCTGAGAAGCTACAATGGACAGAGACAGACGATGAGGATCAGAACGGCCAGATCAGGTGGCGCCGGCTGGGGGCCTGCCACTGGTCCTGCAAATGTTGGCCTCACATTGATTCCGGACCTCCAGCAAAAAGATGCAATAGTTCTTCCTGGTGGAATCATTCACTGGCTCGTTCAGTATTGCTATGGAATCCTTCAATATGATGTCTCCACAACAAAGGCAGGTACGCTGAAGCTTCCACCTATCACCAGAAACAACGCAAACAGGCGCAACCTAGGGTTGGGAATGTCGCCGGGCGGGAGGTTGCGCTTGCTCGTCCTTTTTTTGATAAAGGGTGCTTTTTATTGACTCATAATGTAGCATCGAGGGATACAATCATAACGAGTACACACCCGGCCTCTGCATAACTAAGATGCACACAGCCAACTCAACACACACAAAACTATCACGCCGACAAAAAGCAAAGTCATACAGGACCGAAGCAATGTCCTACACAGGTTCAAGATTTCTATGTGGCTACAAGTCTCACCCAAAGATGGTGGTTCCTAACATCCAGGCTATGACAAACCCTAGTTATGTGTCCATCGAGTTCATGTATTCCGGAGAAAGGAGCGGTGTGGTGTTGCTGCGTGTAAATTCCCTAGTCATCATTCTTGATGTGGAGACAAAGGAGATGCACCATCAAGATTATTCGGCCAACTCCACATTGTTGGAGGTCGATCTGCTATCACGACTACAGACCATGAAAATATTTTCCTTGTCGTAATTAACATGCAGCTAGAAACTGCAAGCGAACATTGTGTTCCTCAGTGTGCTATTTTGTGACTATTGAACTAAGTGGGAGTCCAAACTATATTGTTTTTTGTGATTTTACCACCTATATCCGTGTCGCTCCTGTCCTCCGATTCACTCCAGTATGCATCTCTCCAGGCCAATGGCTTATTTTTCTGCCCCTTTCCATTGGGGAGCCGTGCAGGAACTCCAGTCGCTTGCACGGTTTGCTGTTTACCAGCCAGTTGATCAATACACCGTCTGGGCTGGATTGGGCAGGCTTCCATTCAAACAATGGGGAGCCATCTTCATTAATTATATTCATCAGAGTCTGACAAAATTAATAAAAGGATCAATCTGAAGCCCCCTTCTTGGCGAAAAAAATCGCTACACCTACACCAGTACATATGTGCCTTGTCCGCATAATAGACACAATCTAATCCAGAGGTCCTAATACCATCTGGTCTAGGCGCCCTATAACATGCACCGCCTGCGCATGCTGAAGGATCCGCCACCGTCATCTTCCGCCATCCCATTTTCAGGAGAAATCACTGCATAGATCTTGCCAATCCCATCTTCCGTCGACGTCACCATGACACCAGACAACTCCGCCAGCCTGCGTGCATTGATGAAACCACGTCCAACTCTGAGACTCCACTGCTCCACGCCGCCGAGACCCACCATCTTCAATGCGGTCGATGCAACACCGCTACACCTATTGGCCTCTCCAGTCAATCATTGCTCCTAGACGATGCCCTCAAGAGGGAGAATGGCACCAAAGTCTCTATCATCATCCGATCCGGGAGACCGAAACCTAGGGTTTTCCCCGTAACAGCTACCACCTGGAGGAAGAGGGGCACGCCATCTGCAACTGCTAACGCACCCAAGCGGTGCCCACCGCCACATAGCTCTCACGACGATGCCTTCAAGGACACGATGCCAAGACCACTGTCAACGCCTTAAGGTTTATATATTCCCTCCATTCCTAAATATAGGTCTATTATTTGCGAGTAGCCCTCGCTCCCTAGCCCTCGCCTCTGCGACCCCGCCGGTGGCCACTCCGGCCCCGGCGGCCACCAAAACTCGCCGGTGATCGCTCCGACCCTGGTGAACTACTTCTCTGATCCGATTTCGCTCTTTCTCACATGGCTCTTTCAGATCTAAACTTCGCTCTGGAAAAAGCTTTTGAAGAGTATGTCAAGAAGCAGTGCAATGCTGCCGTCAATGCCAAAGATGAGCCTAGATCTCCCAAGTTCTTCCTCGTGGTGGAGTTCACCAGATTGGGGATTCGGCTCAACCCAGAATCCCTGAGCCTAATCATCCAAGCTTCCTTTGGGGGTACTGCCAAGCTTTTTAAGGTATCTCATCTGCGCAATTGGTCATACAAATTCGGTGTTTCTTCGCTGGAAGTGGGGTTTGAAATTATTAGAGGTGGAAATCTATCTTCCAATCTCTTTGCCATGAATTTTCTTCTATGGGGAGAGGGATATGATGATCTCAAGGATCTTTTCCTTCGTTATCAAAATGCGGTTAACAAGAATTGGACCAGTGTGACCAACTCAAGATCTCGTCAATCATACGCCCAGGCTGTTCACGATCCAAATTTCTTTTCCTCTCATAGTTTGCAACCAGCTACATCAAACCCTATTGATTCAAATCTTTCATCCCATGATCGCGTGCAGCAGCAGTCAAGTGGCCGTGTTAATGCCATATTAACTTCGCCCAATAATACAGTGCTGGGAAGGGCGGGATCTTCGCGCTTCGAATCTATGGGCCGTGCTGCCCATGTCTCTGCGGGCCATTTCTGCGTGCGCTGTCTCATGACGGGCCACCTACGGCCCAAGTGCCAAAATAAGATCCGTTGCAAAGCCTGCAAGCATTGGGGACATATTGTGGTCAATTGTCAATTCCGGCCCGAGATTGTCGTTCCACCTTCCCCTTCTGTCAGAGCAAATCAATCTCTTTTGGTAGATAATCGCGAATCCGGAAACAACGCTCAGCGAAACCCAGTTGTCAGTGGCACTAGCGTTCCGTCTCCCCGTAATGGCGGCACTGCTGAATATTTACTGCCTCCTACTCGGGACTCTGCCACTGCTGCTTTTCCACCTCTCTCTCACCGCCCTCTTAAATCTCATTAGTCAAATCGCCAGAACATGGTTTCTCCATTGCTCCACCTCACCACCTCCGTTCAGGCGACGCCGTCAGTCATGGCCACCTTCCCTTTCGATCCGACGCCGTTTTTGCTCCCTGGTACTCACACCATTGAGGTGGAAGGAAGGCCAGCTCGTGCTCGTGTCATCCATGGTGATGTGCAGCCTTCCAATGAGAATCTTCCAATGTTCCAATGCCCCAAGGTGGAGTTGCCTTTACCAATGTTCGAGATGTCCTTTCTGATTTTCTGGTCTCGCAAAGAGTTGTGTTTGCTTCCATCTCCAAGTGCCCTTTCGGTCAAGCTTTTGTTAGATGCAACAGCAAGGCAGACAGAGATTCGTTGGTCAATAGAAGCCCTCATCCTTTTGATGATATTCACATTATTTTTCAAAAGCATGATCAAGGCATGAATTGGAGGAAATTTAATTTGGCTCGAGACTGTTGGCTGCTGTTAGTTGGATTTCCAGCAGATCTCCGTTGCATGTCGGAGCTGAATAATGCGGTTTCAAGTTTTGGCAAGCTTCTCTCTTGGGACAGGGTGAAATCTACGGATGTTGCAGTGGTCGTTAAGGTGAGGATTGATGCCCTTACAGATGTCCCAGTTAGTTTGTCCGTGACAGGTGACATGCAGTTTGAAGGGGAATCCTGGACTTGCCCAGTCATCATTTTTCAGGAGGAGCTGGTAGGAGGGCCCCCCCCAATGAGGATCCAATTCCTGTGGGTGGAAATCCATATCCTAGGCCTCCTGAACAACATCATCATCCTAACCAGCATAATCTGTTCTTTGGTCCGGTCCCGCAACATGACAACAATGAGCATCAGGACAATGTGCAGAATGATCAGAATGAGGAGGCAGAGGATGCAGAGGAGCAAGGGTAGGACCATTGGGCTATGCCTCCTGTCAATAATGTTCAAGATAACCTGCATGAAGAGCCTCTTGCTGTGGAGATGGAGCATAGTGGACTCACTCTATCTCTTGGAGTTGACTCCAACAGTGTTGGATCTGTTCACTCTGAGCATGTTCCTACTAACCTGCAATTGTTTGGGAATCTCTTGGTCCCTCCTGAGCCTCCAGCTATTGTTGAGGAGATGCTTCTGCCTATAGACCTAAACATGCCCCTGGGAGTTGTAATGCAGCCCTTGCAGCTTGAACTCCCTCCAGCTGTGCAGCAGGACAATGTTATTATGCAACTTGAGCCTGCCCCCTGCCTGTTGCTACAGTGTTGCAACAGGAACAACCAGATGCTGCTTTCAATGAACTCAGATGACTGTTGGACAACATTCACAAGAATTACCACAACCTGACATCCCAAATGATACTGAACAGTTGGTTCAAAACATTCTGGCTAATGATCAAGTGCCACTGGGCTCAGTTGAAATTCAGAATTGCAGTGTATTACAGCAGTAGGTAGTTCAAGTCACTGAGAGCAATGTGGCTAATGTTGCAGTTGCTGCTCCAGCTCAAAATGTGGGTAACACCAGTAATCAAGAGCTGCCAAGTCTAGATTTAGGTAGTTCTGATCCCCCACCTGGTTTCCCTATTCCTATTTATAAAGATACTATTCGTGTGGGAGCTTGCCAATTATTGCCTGATGCTGCAGACCCTGTCATGCAAAAGATGTTTTTGTCTCAGGCCCATGAGGATCTGCACTCTGCTGGTGCTGGTGTGGAAGATGATGCTCTCTGGAAGAAGCACTTTGCTCCAGTAGGTCATCCTAAGGAAGTTGCTCAGGTACCTAATGAATGGGTTAATTTTATTGCCCTTGCCTTACTAACACCAGAAAGATTTGAATGGGCAAAGCAGTTACTTTCATCTCAATTATGGAAGATTATTTCTTCTCATCAGACAGTTCAAACTTGAAACCCTTTGTGGTGCCTGATAAATGTGATTCTGTTCACCAACCTTTTTTCGGAATGAGAAGGACAATGAAGTACACTCCTCCACCCTTGCATCCACCCCTCCATCTAAATCTTCAGCTATTGGGATGTCCTCCAGCACTACAGCCATCCAGGTCTACAGAAAGAGGAAGGACAAGGCTCCTCTCATTGAAACTCAGGTGAGAAGCAGTTGTAGAATTCAACAGTTGAATCATGGCTATAGAAAGAAAACTTGCATGGACAAAATGTGAGATCGAGACTGATATAGATCAACAGTCTCATCAACCCATCTCATTTGTACTTGTGTTCCAAGGCAAGAGTATACCTAGTAGTTTTAAAGTGAGGGTCACATGAGGTTTTTGTGAGTTGTAGTTCAAAACTGGCCAAGTTTTTGCTGCTTTCTGAAATGATTTTTGAAATTGTAGTGCAAACCTGGTTGTAGCTATAACTGGGTCGTCCGGCGAGAACGTGCTAGCACCGGTCGTGACCCCTAGTTCCCCTCGACGACCACCCCTATCAGGCTGCAGCTCGCGTCGTTCTGACCTGGGCGGCAAGCCCCGGCTGGCGAGCCGCCCCTCTGACCTTGCACGCCGCTCCCGGTCGGCCATGGCTCCTTTCGCCCGCTTCCTCCATACTTGGTGCTGACCAAGCGGTTCGGTTGCCCCCCTTCCTGACCTTCACTCGTGAGCTCGAGTCTCTCCACCGGCCATGGATGCGAGCTTCCCACACGCCGCCTACCCCCGAACTTAGGGAAGATGACGGACGTGGGACGATTTCATCGGAATCTCCCGATCTAGTTCGGAGGGAAAGATGATGGTCGTGAGACGATTTAGCAGCATATATATCTCATATTGCTTTGCAATATTATTTTTCCAATTTATTAAATTATTCTAAACAATCTCTCCAAAAAGAATTACTTTCCCACCACATAATTTTGGTTTACTGTAGTTTGCGCCACCAAAAAAAATAGAGTCTGTTTATCCTTGCCGCTAAAGTCCCTTCCTAACTACCCACGATTACTATTCTAAACCAAAATCACACGGAGTCTTCGCGAGCGATTGGATCTGAGCTCTCATGTCTCATCCCTGCGTCCCTGGTTCCTTCGTGCTGACGGCGTCAACACAGCGAACCACATCGGAGTCAACTACACGGGGAATGTTTCAGGTTGTTCTTTCCCCCATCTCCTCCCATCGTAGAACATCCAGAAATCCTAGCGTCGTCTAGCGCGCCGCGCGGTGCCGCGCGCTGACGAGGAGTCGTCGTCCTGGATCTCGCCCTCCTCCCTCTCCTCCGCTCCCGCCGACGTGGGCTGCATCTCCGTGTCCTCGGCCATGCCTGCTCGCCGCCGCATGCCCCATCAGCTGCCCGACACCCGCGCGACCCCGCCCACTCGCCCGGCCGCCCGGTCCTACCGCCCGCTGCCAGAGGCCGTCGCCCTCGCCCGCTGCCGGAGACCAAGGCCCGCAGCCGCCGCCCCTTGTCCGCTGCCCGAGAATCGCGAGCGGCGTCCCGCCCGCTCGCCCCATCCACTGTGTCACAGGGCGACATCCCTCGGCAGAGCACCCGCCCCCGTGCTGCCCGCCGCGAACCCAAGCCAGTGCGCCCTCCCTTGGTGGCGCCTACGTTCGTCGAAGTCGAGCCAGCAGGCGTTGCCTGGCTCCCCTCCCCCGGGCATTAAGGTAGAAGTCTGGCTTGCCTCCTTTAAACGTGGAGGAGCCCTGCACTGCTAATGTACGTAGTATCTCTTGTTTTTTATAATTTCGCGTAATGTAGTTCATGACTACAATGTTTCTTACTCTGATTTTATTGTGAAGATGTCGGATGATGAAGACGATTGGTGATCGTGATGGTGAACCCCAGAGCTAGAAGGCCACGAGGAGTTCAATATGAGATGTTAGTATTCACATCTGCTCTACATAATTCTGCAACTGTATGTGTATGAGTACTAATCAAACCAAAAACTAACAATATTTCTTTTATTTGTGAAGCAACAACGGTATGAAGAATATCTGCTATTGCTGGCGTGTTGTCTTTGTAGCAGCTCACTGAGAGGCTTTAATAATGTGACTGATAAGCCAGCTGCACTTAAAATGATGAGAGATGTATGTGAATCTGTTCTGGAATCCTCCGAAAGGAAGCAAAGCTAGCACATAGTGGCGCTGATATCTTGAAGAGTTACAGAGTGGCCGTGCGGAGGCAGCTTGGGCAGGTTAACAAGGGATTGCATTGGAATTATTTCTGATTAAGTATTAGCTCTGGATTACACCTATGGTAACGTCTCTTAATTTGGATTGCACACACCTACTTAATCTTTTACATGATTTTCTTTAACCAATTCTACATTTCCGGGCTCAAGGTGGATTGTGATAATTTACTATTTTTGTACTTGGAAGCTTTGCGTTGATTTAGCTATTAGATTGAAATAATTCGTTCACATCCTTGAATTGGTGGGACTAACGCTTGACAGAAATATGCATTTCACAACATTTTAGACCATATGTATTAGTAGTAGTTGTAGAAGCAACAGCAACATAATAATAATAGAGGGATTGGTCCCAAGGTTAATTATTCTGGTATAATGGTATAATAGTTGACCTTTACATTCCCTGGCCTTTTTTTGAAGTTATCAAACCAGTTTGGTTCTCAAAGTTAACATCACAGGTTCACAACCACATCGAGGGGAAAGTGTAGCGCCACTATACTACCGTGCAATTGCTTGATTTTAACGCACGTCATAAAATAGATACAACTAATAACAATCATATGTGTTGTACATCTTACTTAGATCTTAGATGGTACTAACAACAATCGTAAATTAGATTGTACAATTGTTCAGTGCAGAAAAGTGAGTAAACATATGTATATTCAGAATGATCCCTTTGTATGCAGAATGTTACGACATTTAAAAATGTCAAAGGATGTGACGATGCAAGGAAAGAACTTGAGTAGTGTTCTACTCGCCTTGGTGGAAAGGCACCAAAGGTAATTTGTTCTATATGACAGTCTGCAAGATGCATTTTCAATCTGCTATGGACCTTTCTTTATAGAATATTCTAGATACATATTTGTAGCTTAAGATATTTTTGGTTCAATGTCGATTCAATAGCTCCGAACCTTTAATAATGTTTTTTTCTGAGAATTCTTTTAACTGGAGCTCTAAGAATTGGGAAGAACCTGTTCGCTAGCTTCATGTTGTTCTGAACTGAGTAAAAGAACAAACCCATCTATGAGGTACTTGCTATGCTTCGTACTTTGTTTTCACACACAAACAATGGATGTTTACTATGCATGTGGGAATAGAAATGTCAGGAATTCTTGTATTTGCCCTTTTTCACTTCCATGTTTTCTAGCAAAATGCTTAATTATATTCACTGAAAACTTGTGATGATTATTTGGATTGCAAATTTGGGTCCTCTTTAATTCGTAGCAGGGAGCATTGCCCTTACTGTGCATGATAAAACACTTGGAAGGGCTTTGAAGAATCTTTTTTTAGCAGTGAGAACGACCTTGATCAAGAAATAAACCTCCTTTTTGTTTTTAGACATAAAAGAATCATTGCCAATGCCTATCCTGCTGTAGGACCAAATCTAAGAGAAGATGGCCAAAACAACTTATTTTTAGTGTGATTGTGGGATGCACAAACCGGGAACAGTGGGATTTATGTTTGTTATATCAGTGGGAACAATAGCACTGGATGTCAAGTAATCTATGTTCGATACATGATATATTTGTAATGAAAACTGCAACAACATGTGTGATTTGCGGAATGAAGTTAAAAAGTTGTGTTACTACCGCAGCCGAATATATATAGTATGTAGATTTTCAGCACACGAGCTCACATGCTTTCCTTTTTCAGAAAATTAAAAGAATGGAGTGTAGAGAAATCAGAAAGAAGATTTGTCATATAGATTATCTTGAGTCGAAGTTTGCATGAATTTCTGTTGTTGCTTTTTTTCTATACAACCCAAAAGATGTAAAGACTTTCACGAAACTTGAAACCTTGACATAATAATGAATCCAACATCCCTAGAGTCATATCAGATTAGGCAAGAAGAATAGATATAGAATTATTCTTATCATTTGTATATGGGAAAGTTGTGGCTAAACCCACACCCGGTGCACCCAGGCTGCACCCCCTTATCCACGTCATTCAATAGCTGCGAGATTCGTGCTGTGGACCAACTACTTTTGGAGATACCAGGTGATTAGCTGTAGAATATAAATTATCACTGATGTAGCTGTCTAGCATACTGTAGGCTTTAGATACTAGGTTACTAGGTGCTAGGTTGCATGCGCACTGTTCATGTTCCTGCTGCATACAGTTGCAACTGACAGAGAGAGAAAGAGTGGGACTAGACCTCAGCAGTAAGAGGTAAAAACATTGAGTGATAGAGTGAGAGCATACGAGAAAAGTTTGGAGGAAAACTTTTCCTTTTCAAAAAATGAAGAACAAGAGAGCCTGTGAGAGAGATATTTGCTTTCACTGAGAGAGAGGGAGAGATCTTTTCATGGAAACGTGAGAGTTATTTTAGTTTATTTTCTGAGCTGTAATTTTGAAGTATTTGCAGAGACAGTGTGTCAGAGAGAGGTGAAGATGGAATCTAAAAAGCTGCATGTTAGAGAGAGGTGAATAATGTTTGATGAGAAAGCTGCATGTGAGAAAGAGTGGTATGTGAGAGAAAAGTCACATCAGTTTGCCGAGTGAACAGTGACTACTGTGGCCTACTGTTGACGCATGGGGTTAATCTGTCGCGCGTCTAACTGTGTTGGGACTGATCTCGAGGAGCAGTGCAAGTCATGAACGGTCTGGATATAGGGTGCAGCGCGGGTGCACCTAGCTTGGGTATAGAAAAGCCACTCTCTTTGTATATTGTCAACTGACTAATGATGAGAAATATATTCATCTAGATTTTGAGCTCTGTGGGAACTCACCGACACGAAGAATGGAACATGGTCTAACACAGAGTCCCAGGATGTTTACGTGAGTACACTGACTTTTGGTTATTCTATAATTATTCAACGATGTGCATTCGGCATACTTCTACATCAGCCAGGATTATCCATGTGTTGGATTGTGTTATTCTTATTTCATCTTTAATAGTGTCAATATTGATGTCACACCTATAATTGGTCTTTCCGTGTATAGGACAAAACATGTCTAAGATATTGAAAACAAAGAAACTGAAACTCATGGTCCACTTTCAAGTGAGCATGTCATTGGCCTTCGTAATTAGCTAGCTGCTTCTTATCTTACACCATGCATTGTTGCTGCATCGAGACACAACTTGAAAAAATGAATATGTGCTAGCTAGGGACGTGAACTTATCGGAAACTATAGATTGAGCCACAACTTAAATCAATAGTGGAAGATTTTAGTACTTGTACTTGTGCTTATGCTTTAGACATTTACGCTTGTAAAACTGTTCTGATCTCTCAGTTACATGCTTGCTGACACAGTATTACTCTAGTTAGTCTGGCGACAGTTTTTTTAACAATGGGGCTGGAATAATTGTATGGCGTATGTTATGTTGGACACATTAGTTAGAACTATTTTTTTTGGTTTCTTGATTGCAGGATCCAAAGAACTAGCTCGACTGGACTCTAGATCACGGACAATTTAGTCTTGACACTGAATTAGGATGGCTAAATTACATTTGAGTTTCATTTGATGGATATTTGCTATGAGAATTATGAATTTTATGAATCTATATATTATATGTATGTTTTTCAATATTGTAATTGAATGTATGTATTTTTTTAGGTTGTAATAGGCTATTGCCACAACCCACTTTTGGTTGCCACATGTTAGCACCACCAAAATTTAAAAGGTCGCAATAGTTTCTCGCTACAAACATTTCACCCTTGTGATACCTATTTATCACCGCCAAAACTAGTATGTTGCAATTTCCTGTTACAATGACTGGAATATTTGTTGTCATAACATAATGCACTACGAAACGGGCGTCGTTGGCATAGGATATTGCCACAAATGTCTATCGCCACGAGCTATCAGTCGCCACGATTTGTTACATGTTGCATTAAAGCTATCTCCACAAAGAAAATTGTGGCATTAAATGAGTGTTGCCACGGGAAAACATGTGGCGACTTCCCACATGGCTGTTGCAGTAGCTCACTTTATTGCCACAATTGCTTTTTTGTGGCAAAAACCTATTACCATGCGTCCAGTCGCAACGGCTGCCAACGAATGTTATTTCGTGGCAATAGGTACTTATCGCCACAAATCGGCATGTATTGCGAAGAATTTTTTTGTTGCAATAGACCCGAATCCTTGTAGTGCACTACAGGAATCCAGGTATATTGCAACAAAATTTATTGCTACAACTATCTTTCGTTGCAATAAAATGCGATATTACCACAAAATTCCATTTCATGGTAATAGCAGCAACATACTGCCACCATTTTGTTTCATCGCGGTAAGTACTCCTTTTGTTGCACTAGAAGCCACGTATTGCCACAAGGTGTATCAGTGTTGTTATGTGGTAGTGATATTGTGACAGTTGCGCCGTGTGGCATGTGGCGCTGGTCATAGATATTGTTGCAAAAAAACGGCTTCGTATTGCAACAAAACATGTATTGGTTGTAATATGGCGACTTTTTGTCTCACATTCATTTTGTTGCAATAACTATTACATATTGTGACAAATTGAGCATCCATGGTAATATGCACAACATATTGCAACAATCTCCTAGTGTTGCAAAAAAGAAGCAACAAATCATCTATGCATTTTTTTGTTAATTAGAGACATATAATTTACATTATTTGGACCTATAGATAAGGAGTAATTAAAGTATTTTTTTGATAATTAAAGACATATAATTTACATTATTTGGATTTATAGATATTAAGTTATGATTTTTGCAAGTTTTAACGAGTAACTAAAGTATTTATTAATTGCACTAATTTTAATTAACCAAAATAGAAAAATAGTGGAGCGCCTCCGTGATGTATATCAAGGTTCAGATCATTTGGTTATGTGTGTGTTGGTGAGCAATTATGGGTCTGACGTTAGATATTGTGTAGCCACGAGGTTAACAGTAAAGCAAAAAAAAGTGGAGCCTTCAGCCTCCGGGGGATTTGAACTCACGTGCCTCTGTAATGCAGATTAAGGTTCAGACGATCTATTAAATGTGTCTCTGGATTCCTCATATATTTAAATCCATTTCAAGAAAAATGAATAAAAATAGAGATAAGAGAATAACATGACATTCTCAATATAATACTTTGGAAACGATTTAAATGTACCATTTTGCATATTTGGATCTTCCCAAAAACTCATAGGATTCAATAAATCCTCTAAATATTTTGAGTGGTTTATTAAGGCCTATATGCATTTTCGTAAACAAAATTATTTTCTAGCTTGGTTACAAAGTATAATTACTAAGCCCATTATAAATATAATTTTGTTCTATAGGATTTTCCTGTTTTTGGAAAATATTTGGCAATTATATATGCCAGGTTCATTTTCCTGTATTTAATAAATAGAAATATAGTTGTTTTAATTGGAATATAGAAATATAGTTTAGAAATCTGGAAATCGTTTTGGGCCCAATCTTACCCATATGTTTCCTATCTTACACTCGAATGGGCCTGACCACCTGTTTTTTCTTTCATTCATTTTTCTTTACGTTTGGGCTGCTCCTATTTCCAGCCCACCAGGCCGAATCGATCCAGCCGAAGCGTTCCTGATTGTCTTCCTCCTGGAGCACGTACACAACCTGTACGTTTCTACCATAGCCATGGCCACCTCTTCCCGTCTCCTTCTAGAACTCGAATTAAATTTCCACCAACACAAAAATCACTCCCCACTCCACCATGGACCACGGTCTCATTCAGGGAAATTATATTCCACTTAGATTTCTTGAACATCCAAGCCGACGTGGTGGACTAAATGCCAACCGGTGGCACTCGTCTCCTGGTTACCCTTCTCACTCTATAAAACACGAATCTTAGCGCGTCACTTCATGCCACTCATGCTCCTCTGCCACTTTGGTTCACAAATTTCTCAGTGAGATGCCCTGTATAGCCCGTACCGCCCATGCCCATTCAGGCCGCAACTTCATGTTCAGTGCAAGATCCTGTCGCCCAAGGTGGTCATCTCGACGATTTCTCCCACCATCAGACTCCCCTCTACCAGTAATACTTCTACGACATGGAAGTGCATCGTATTGTTGCTGTTGGACGCGCCATCACCGAAGCCATGACATCCACGACGCCAATGGCCGCTTAAGAAGCAAGTTGCACACCTGCCATCTTCAACAAACGTGTCATGACCTATTCCTCATTCCCGCGAACCTTCCCATCGACTACTTCACAGAGTCCATGATCATCTAGTTTTGAAGTTCTCGATGAGAGGAGCTCAAAAGTGAAAGCGATTCGTAATTTGGATAAGCGGTTCTCAACATATTTCTTTTTAAAATTTCGGTCTTGAAAGTTTTGACCGGCTTCCAGCTGAATCAGTAAAAATTTGTTTTGACGAGAAGTGGATTGAAACCATTTGACACACAATATTTATTTTTTTTGTACATTAAATGTGTTGAATATTTTTAAAATTTGTGTGGTCCAAATTCGCAACAACAAATATTTGGTACGTTTAAAAAACATTTTTCACAATCAAAAAATAAAAATTTCAATGAAGCTGAAAAATTCTTCGGCAACATTGTTCAGCATCAAATATGCACGATATGGGCACGTTTGAACAAACTATGTCATGCACCGTTGTTATTGTCAATATCAACGTATAACATTATTTTTTATAAAGAATCCCTGAGAATAGGATCTATGGGACCTGTAAGTTCTGCGTCCATATGTCTCTAAGGTCCCATAGATCGTTTGTCTGATATAACCATAAGGCATGTTCATCATACGCATATCAACCATCTGTTTGGTAAACGATTTCGTCCCCTCCTCCCGATACTGCCTTTTCTCCCAACACGAGCCCACGTGACCGCGATTGAAGAACCAAAGTAGCACATTACATCGACACGAGAATCCATCGTCATCGCGAGAAGATCCCACGCCACCGCCATCTTCTCGTGTCAGTGTCAAATATGAAGTAAACCTTAATTTGACATGATCCAGAGATTAAGTGTGTTTCTCTTGATAAGACAAACACCTTTCATGTTGTTGGCTTTTCAATCTGATATCATCGTGCTTCTTTTTTACCATGGTCAGAGCACAGCAAAAATCAGTAATCTCGCTATCAATGTTGACTATATGAACTCGGATTGACGTTATTTTGTAGTTTTATCATTAATTTGCATCTGACCTCGGAACCATGGTTTTTGAGATGTTGATTAGACACCGACTAAGCACCAATTTGTTTTCTCAAAATCAGGGCGACTCACGAGTAATCAGGCGACTTGCGAACCTATACAACGATTTTGGTCGAATATACAATGAGTCACTGGGTATTCTACACACTTTTGAGTCGCGACTGGAAAAACCTTGCTCGGAGCAATATGATCGAATTTTTGTTTTTGTCTTGATGAGATGGAAAAATTCATATTGATGATAGTAAAAAAAATGAGCTTTCAATTTTTGAAAGTAATTCCCTATATTTCAAACCAAATGTATTTAATAGAATATTTTTCCTGCATGAAACAACTATTCACATTTTGGTTTACGGCAAAAAAATCCCCTCCACCAAAACACATATTCCCTCCACTTCTCCAATTTTTGGCGTCCTGCCCCACCGGTCGGTCACTAATATTTTCTACCTTAATCGCGCGCGTAGCAGTTCGCCCCTCCCCCATATTATCTCTTGCTCCTCTTCCCCCTTTCTCGCCACAGCAGATCGGAATCGGAGGTCCTCGGTCATCCGATCCACCCGCCCCAGCCAGGTCGTACTCCGCCTCCTCCTCGTCGTCATCTACGGGATTCTGCTCGCCGCCTCTATCGCGACCTTCTCCTCCGCGCCGTTCCCCTCCTCACCGACGGGATCTGAACCGCCGGCCTCACCCGCGAGAACGCCGCCACCTACCTTAGAGAGAACGGCGCCACCGGCCGCAAGGTAAGAACATCTTATGCGAAACTTTGTCGTATTGTCGTACTGGATACTGTTCATGTATTGGTTGCTTGTCCGGAGGATTCTAGAACGTGATTACGCATGTTTGCTCCGTCCAGATGATTCAAGCTGAATATTATCCTAGATGTTGGTTTTTTCTCCATGAGATCTGCTATGTTCCTCTAGATGCATCCCATGCCCGTCCGCTTGAGTACCTACCCTACCCACCAATTATTTATGTTAATTCATGAGATGAAGTGATGAACTCGATTCGATGTGATGGTCGATTCTCGTACGTATTCTCAATTCCATGCCTATACATTTGATGCATGCCTGTCCAGGATGCTGCAATCCCTTAGCATGTGATGCATCATGGAAGTTGCTAGTAAAATTCCATGAGATGGATTGGGATTCTTTTCTTTTCAGCCACATACAATATGATTGCAAGTGCTGATCAGTGTTGGTTAGTATATTTGATATGCAAACATGTGTGTCTTCTAGCCGGACGATACATACAAGCAAGATCGATTCATATGATGGATCTTTTTTTGTTGGCTGCTGCTACTAGTACACTAGATGTCTGTGATTTAATTTATATGCTGCAGCCAAGCATCTTAATTTATATGATATCTATATATCTTAACACTTGAAGTATTCTTGTTTTTTTGCCCGTCATCATTTTAGATTCTGACTGTCATACACAGTCAGCTCGGTGGATGATATCTAGATTTGTTTTGAACACTGTATTATATAATTTATATTAGCACATTGTCATTTGCAGTGAACTGTTAGCACACTGTGCTAAGAAAATTTTCTTTTCTTTCTGTTATAGATCATCACAGGTTATTGGGTCAATGTTAGGCCCCGGGCGGCGGGTTCATATGAGCGAAATATGAAATCAATAGGTACTCTATTTTCCTTTAACATTAGTTTCTGTGACTGGTTCATGTGTGCTGAGCTCCTGTATGTGAACATATATGCAAACCATGTGTATTAGTTTCTATCACTACTATGTTAATGATGGCAGTTTAGATATCCCTGTGTTAGATATTTATCATATTTAGAAGATGATCAAATTTTCTTGATTCATTTGTAGCTCATTGTCGGATTAATTATGATGCTGCTGCTGGAGATGGACATGCTGTTAAATTTTTTCCTGGAGCTTGAAATCCTTGAAGTGCTTACCATGTTTTTTTTTTGAAATGGAAGTGCTTACCATGTACTCTCTTTTATAAACTAAAACACCTGTGGCTAGCAAAGGAATTGGGAGGTTGTCTTTGTGATCATCTACTCTTACAAGTAGCAACTGCTGATATACAATTGCAGCCTTGATCCTTTTATGTGTCACACCAACCGTTATTTTTCTGAACTTAGTTTCATAACAGCTTGTCCTGTACATGGATTTTGGCAAGCAATGCTTTATTTGTGGATCCATTCAGCAGCGAGGTTATGTTATCTGTATCTAGTCTTATTTATTTCTGAAAAACCTGCATTTTGTAGGACACCTATGAGACTGGTTCAGAAAAACAGTAAGTTAAAGGATGAGGTACGGTCACTGAAGGTACACTTTTTTTTACTGTTTTTTCTTTGACTGAAGGTACACTCATCTTGCTAACTAAGTTTTTCACTATTTGTGTGGAGTACGACTATGCATTGTGAATTTGTGATGTTCGCTCTATCTGAAGAAACACCTTATATTCGTATTGCACTATTCTTTCCCTTGAATTAGGCATCGCAAAGTCAGCGCCAATTTTCATCTAAATTATGGTCTGAAATCATGCACGCCATTATCATTGCTTATTGCTTACTCTATTTTTGGTTGGATTCACTACTCAGTGCTCACTCTCTGTTGTTGGTCGATTCTATTGTGGTAGAAGCAACGCGGTGCTTAACGATGGGGTGCTGGGGCGGAAGCAATTGGATACTCTGAGCTGGAGCAGATGGTATGCCGTGCTCAGCGACCACACGCCGGAGTGCGAGGGATGAGCCAGATGCTGGAGCAGAGACGATGTCGGATCACGGCCGTGGCGACCGATCAGCTGGATCACGGCGCAGACGATGGACTAGTTTAGCAGAATTCAAATTCGTGTATCAAGGGTAGAAATGTCCAGCCATTTCATTTGCTTGTCCGCTTTACTTTGTTGCATGATCCAAAGAACTAGATGGACTTGACTTTAGATCACGGGCAGTTTAGTCTTGGCACTTAATTAGGATGGCTAAATTATATTTGAGTTTCATTTGATGGTTTTTTACTGTGAGAATTATGATTTTTATGAATCTACATATTATATGTATGGTTTTGAGTATTGTAATTGAATTCTTCTATTTTTTATGGTTACTATAGGCTATTGCGACAACCCACTTTTGATTGCGATAACTGTTTGGCGCCACTAAACTAAGTTTCGTTGAAATAGAGTATCGCCACGGAAAAAAATTAAATGTTGCAACTTCTTGTTACGATGAATGAAATGTTTGTTGCCATAAGTTAATGCCACAATCGTAGCGGATCGTGGCAAAATGCTAATGCCATGAAAGAAGGATTGTTGTCATAGTTTCATGCCATGATTGACTATTGACGGCGACGGCGATGGCGACGGATTGTTGTGATGTTCTCTGTGTATATATGTTCATATATGCAAAAGTTAGATTTTAGAAAAACTTTATATATGCATAAGTTTATATATGCAAAAATTTATACATATATGCAAGTATATATGTATTTTATATATGCAAAAATTTATATATCTAGCTAGGAAGAAGGAAGAAAGGAGGAAGAAGAAAAACTTATATATGAGAAATGTATGTATGTATATATGAGAAATGTATGTATGTATAGATGTATG
Organism: Triticum aestivum; assembly: GCF_018294505.1. Taxonomy (NCBI): domain Eukaryota; kingdom Viridiplantae; phylum Streptophyta; class Magnoliopsida; order Poales; family Poaceae; genus Triticum; species Triticum aestivum. The sequence goes on along the minus strand of NC_057813.1, from coordinate 759,006,144 downwards.
TATGTGGATACATGAGGGGGGTCGATATACCCCCTCTCCGATAGCATTTCCTTCTTCATATGTTGAGTTAGTTGATTTTAGGTTAGTGCATTTTAGGTTAGTTGATTTATAGTGCATTTTAGGTTAGTTGTTGTTAGTGCATTTTAGGTTAGTAATTTTAGGTTAGTCTATTTCTTCTTCTTCGAGCATTTTTGTGCATTTTAGGTTAGTAATTTTTTCTGTTGTAATTTAGTTCGATGAATGTTTTCTGTTAAAACTCGTATTAAGTTTGTTCGATGAATGTTTCATGGAAGGGAGGGAGTAAAAACTCATCAGACATGAGGGGGAGGAGTCCCCCTCCGGTTCCTAACTCTCTCGGGAATTCGACATGAGGGGGGGGGGGTCGATATACCCCCTCCCCGATAACATTTTTTTCCATGTATGTATATCGTTGTTGTCAATATACCCACGTCACTTGTGGGACATAGATGTAGTGTCGTCGTTGTTGTTGTCGATATACCCCCTCCCGATAGCTTCATGTATTTTTAAGAAGGAAAAAACAAGCATATTATTTTCCCATGTACGTATGTCGTCGTTGTCGATATACCCCCTCCCGATAGCTTCAACACGTGGGGGGGGGGGTCGATATTACCCCCTCCTTGAAGCGTTCTCGAGGCCACCCTTAACCCTTGAAGCATTGTCGAGGCCACCCGAAAACCTAGAGAAGCAGCATCGAGGCCACTAATTAATATGATCCCTTATTGTGATTACCTAGCTAGTTCTACGTTTGCCACTAATATATCCATATCTTTCATGTTTGAATAATAATTGCCATGTTGTAAATATTTGTAGAAACTATGGACACCCCCCGAGACGATGCACAAGAAGCGTTGTTGAGGGACATAATCGTAGAAGAAAGTGATGTCGTCTGCTCGTTGATGTTTCTCAACGACACCGATGGTCTGGAAGGAGAGGGTGAAGAAGCAGCTGGCTATGATTATGATGGCTCCGATGACCCAATGCCGGTGCAAGAAGAAGTAGACCACGAGGACGGCTCCGGTGACCGAACCGAGTCCGGCCAGGTATATATATTAGTTAAGCCTATGCTGACTAGCTAATTGATGCATTCATTGTTTTGGTATGTACACATATTAATTAACTCTCGTCTTTGTTCTTTTTTCTAGCCCTCCGGATCGAGCACAACTTCGGTAAAGAGACGAGGCCCGAAGAAAAAGTTAAGCTCGGATGAAAAGTTTGAGATCATAGAAATCACGCGCGACGGCCAACCGATTGAACCCTTCCGGACAAAGAAGGCATTTGTTGCTCAGTGCGGGGTTTTGGTTAGGGACAAGATCCCAATTAGCATCCAGCAATGGTATAAGCCTAAGAACGAAGACCCTGAGGTGTCTTATGTCAATGATATGCAGAAAAATGATCTTTGGACTGAACTGAAGTCAAATTTCACCCTACCGCTAGAGGATGATCCGGAGAAGCCAGTTGAGCAATTAATCAAGTCTTTTTCTCTTAAGAAGATGGCAGACCTATTCAGGAATTGGAAGAAAGACCTGAATAAGTTTGTCGATAAAAAAGAGACCCCGGAATTCAAAGGCAAATATGAGAGGATCAGAGATGACTGGCCCGCATTTGTGGACCATAAGACATCGGAAAAGAGTAAAAAGATGTCGGTGACAACCAAGAAAAATTCTACGAAGAAGAAGCTTCACCATCGCACGGGGTCAGGTGGCTACCTCATAGCCCGGCCTAAGTGGGCCAAGGCTGAGAATGATCTGCTTGATAAAGGGATCGAACCAGAGACAATGAACTGGCCAAACCGTTGCTGGACTTGGTTCTTCGGGGCTGGCGGAACCTTGGACCCTGCATCAGAGAAATGCATTTGGACGGACGATCAATTGGACATACCAGTCAAGAGGCTTCAGCAATATATCGAAGTAGCGCAACAAGGGACGTTCTTTCCAGACAGAGAGAACGACGAGCTCACAATGGCCCTCGGGAATCCTGAGCACCCTGGACGGACACGAGGCACGCCAGGCTCCGTTTCCTGGAAGGCTGGGTTTCCGGATGCAGGTGTTTACAAATGCCAGGAGAGGAGGAAGAAAGTGCAGCAAACCGAACTACAGGCGCTGCATGCAAGGGTACAAGCGATAGAGGAACGAGAAGCAGATCGCAGCAAACGACCTGCCGAAGCTTCCCCCGAAGCTACCCCGCCATCTCAGCGGAGAAGCAGCGTGGCTTCCACCGAGCTACTTCAGCCGGAGCATACCTTGATGGCTCCTGCCAGCTATCCCGTGGATGCTATCACCGAGGCTGAAAATTGCCACCTTATGGCGCAAATGATGAATTTGAAGGTCAAGGCGGCTGTTGGCTCTGTTTATCCTACTAAATCCGGCGCAACTTTTCACTGTCGGCCGATTCCAGAAGGATATGCTAGGGTGATGGTGGATGAAATAATAGAGGGATTTGAGGACCTCCAGCTTGACCACCCTACCGGTGAAGGGGAGACTCGGCTGGGTTCTGCTCTGAAGACTCCATGCCTATGGCGGAAGGATCTCATCAACCTTCCGAACTAGACGCCTCCGCCTCCTCCTCCTCCTCCGGCGAGTCAGGGCACTCCGCCTCCTCCACCGCCTCCCCCTCCGGCGAGTGACGATCAGGGCACTCGGCTGGCTCCTTCTCCGGCGCATGGCGGCACTCCGCCTCCTTCTCCGCCTGCGCCAGCGCGCCCGAGCAGCCAGCCTCCTCCTTCTCCGCCTCGCCAGCAAGGGCAGAAGAGACCCGCCGCCGCTCCAGCTGCTCCGCCGCGTCGTAGTCCTTCTCCTCCGCCTCGTAAGCAAGGAAAGAAGACATCCCCTCCGTCTGCTCTGCCGGCGTCTAGCAGTACAGCCAAAGGCGGGAAGACATACAGATTCGGTCCTTCTCTGAAGACTCCAGAGAAGTTACCATACGAGATGACCCCGGAGGAGAACGCGAAGATCGCGCGAACCGAAGTGAAGGACTGGTTTCAAGGGTTGAAAGCACAGAGACATCCACCTCCGAAGGAGAAGGTTGACCCAGTGAAGGCGAAGCACACTCTGGCTGCCTGACAAAACCACCCAAGTCTCCGCCAAAAGGCAACTATGAGCGCATTATTGGAAAGGGGCATTTGCCGAAGCGAAGAGGTCGGGAAGTACTGTCAGTGATCAAAGAATGAAAGAACGACCAGCTGGGAAACAAATTGCCCAACTCGGCGAACAAGCGAAGCAATCGTGCCTCCCGCTCAAGGTGCCTGCTAGCGACATCGTCGATCCGAGGATGGTGCCCGGTTATAGCAATCCTGGAGATTACCTGCCCGACGATGTACATTATGATTTCTTGGAGGTGCAGATACAAAGATACGAGTACGGGAAACCTCTCGTCAAAGATGAAAGATCTCTATCAACGATGATGCGAAGATTGCATGATTGGTACATGAAAACCTGCAGAGAGTCTGAGGGGAGGAGTACTTTGTATGTGAGAGTTAAAAAGGAGCATGACCTCGTTGGAATTGAACTGTTGCCTATTCCATTTGAGGAGTTCTATCAGTTTTTCAATCAATTGGCCCTCGATAAAGCAACGGTCGCCTGCTACTGTCTGTAAGTAGTACTACTTTTGTCATTAAGTCTCTCTATATAACTCAGCTCTTTCATTGCATGTATTTATAATTATCCTCACTATATTATGCAGATTGAAGATCGCCAAATTGAAGAAAAGACAAGTGGGTGATATTGGGTTCATTAACACATACTTCTCATAGATGCAACTGAGGTTAAATATCATGCCGAAAATACCGAGGCCAACTTGCTACAATCGTTGGTAATAGATGAACACAAATATATAATACTCTTTCCTTACAACTTCAGGTGAGTGTTACTATCTTGTGGCATATTTGGTTTCCCTTATTAGTCCAGGTTATACTAATGTAATATTGATGAGTTATGCATGCGTGCGCAGTGAAGGAAATATGCCCTAGAAGCAATAATAAAGTTATTATTTATTTCCTCGTATCATGATAAATGTTTATTATTCATGCTAGAATTGTATTAACCGGAAACATGATACATGTGTGAATACATAGACAAACATAGTGTCACTAGTATGCCTCTACTTGAACTAGCTCATTGATCAAAGATGGTTATGTTTCCTAACCATAGGCATGTGTTGTTATTTGATTAAGGGGATCACATCATTAGGAGAATGATGTGATTGACTTGACCCATTCCATTAGCTTAGCACTTGATCGTTTAGTATGTTGCTATTGCTTTCTTCATGACTTATACAAAGTTCCTACAACTATGAGATTGTGCAACTCCCGTTTATCGGAGGAACACTTTGTGTGCTACCAAATGTCACAACGTAATTGGGTGATTATAAAGGTGCTCTACAGGTGTCTCCAAAGGTACATGTTGAGTTGGCATAATTCGAGATTAGGTTTTGTCACTCCGATTGTCGGAGAGGTATCTTTGGGCCCTCTCAGTAATACTCATCACCTAAGCCTTGCAAGCATTGTAACTAATGAGTTAGTTATGAAATGATGTATTACGGAATGAGTAAAGAGACTTACCGGTAACGAGATTGAACTTGGTATTGGATACCGACGATCGAATCTCGGGCAAGTAACATACCGATGACAAAGGGAACAACATATGTTGTTATGCGGTTTGACCGATAAAGATCTTCGTAGAATATGTAGGAACCAATATGAACATCCAAGTTCCGCTATTGGTTATTGACCGAGAATAGTTCTAGGTCATGTCTACATAGTTCTCGAACCCGTAGGGTCCGCACGCTTAACGTTATGATGACAGTTTTATTATGAGTTTATAAGTTTTGATGCACCGAAGGTTGTTCGGAGTACCGGATGTGATCATGGACATGACGAGGAGTCTCGAAATGGCCGAGACATTAAGATTGATATATTGGACGGATATATTTGGACACCGGAAAGGTTCCGGATGAGATTGGGACTATACCGGAGTTCCGGGAGGTTACCGGAACCCCCCGGTAAGTATATGGGCCTTATTGGGCCTTAGTGGAAGGGATGGAGAAGGAGCAAAGGAGGGGGCGCCCCCCCCCAAGCCCAATCCGAATTGGGAGGGGGGCCGGCCCCCCCTTTCCTTCTTCCCTCCCCTCTCTTCCTTCCCTCTCCTACTCCTAATAGGAAAGGGGGGCCAAACCTACTTGGAGTAGGTTTGCCCCCCTAGGGCGCGCCTCCCCTCTTGGCCGGCCCTCTCCTCCTCTCCCCCTTTATATACGGAGGAGGGGGGCACCCCATAGATACACAAGTTGATCTACGGATCGTTCCTTAGCCGTGTGCGGTGCCCCCCCCCCTCCACCATATTCCACCTCGGTCATATCGTCGTTGTTGGAGAACGCAGTAATTTCAAAAAATTTCCTACGCACACGCAAGATCTTGGTGATGGCATAGCAACGAGAGGGGAGAGTGTTCGTCCATGTACCCTCGTAGACCGTAAGCGGAAGCGTTATGACAACGCGGTTGATGTAGTCGTACGTCTTCACGATCCGACCGATCCAAGCACCGAACGTACGGCACCTCCGAGTTCAGCACACGTTCAGCTCGATGACGATCCCCGGGCTCCGATCCACCAAAGCTTCGGGGAAGAGTTTCGTCGGCACAACGGCGTGGTGACGATGATGATGTTCTACCGGCGCAGGGCTTCGCCTAAACTCCGCGACGATATTACCGAGGTGGAATATGGTGGAGGGGGGCACCGCACACGGCAAAGGAACGATCCGTAGATCAACTTGTGTGTCTTTGGGGTGTCCCCTGCCCCCGTATATAAAGGAGGGAGGGGGGAGGCCGGCCGGCCCTTGTTGGGCGCGCCAGGAGGAGGAGTCCTCCTCCTAGTAGGAGTAGGACTCCTCCTTTCCTACTCCTACTAGGAGGGGAAGGAAGGGGGAGAGGAGGGGAAGGAAAGAGGGGGGCGCCGCCCCCCCTCTCCTAGTCCAATTCGGACCAGAGGGAGAGGGGGCGCGCAGCCCTTCCTGGCCGCCCCTCTCTCTTCCCACCAAGGCCCATGTGGCCCATTAACTCTCCGGGGGGGGGGGGGGTTCCGGTAACCCTCCGGCACTCCGGTTTTCTCCGAAATCACCCGGAACACTTCCGGTGTCCGAATATAGTCGTCCAATATATCAATCTTTATGTCTCGACCATTTCGAGACTCCTCGTCATGTCCGTGATCACATCCGGGACTCCGAACAAACTTCGGTACATCAAAACTTGTAAACTCATAATAAAACTATCATCGTAACGTTAAGCGTGCGGACCCTACGGGTTCGAGAACTATGTAGACATGACCTAGAACTATTCTCGGTCAATAACCAATAGCGGAACCTGGATGCCCATATTGGTTCCTACATATTCTACGAAGATCTTTATCGATCAAACCGCATAACAACATACGTTGTTCCCTTTGTCATCGGTATGTTACTTGCCCGAGATTTGATCATTGGTATCCAATACCTAGTTCAATCTCGTTACTGGCAAGTCCCTTTACTCGTTCTGTAATACATCATCTTATAACTAACTCATTAGTTACAATGCTTGCAAGGCTTAGGTGATGAGTATTACCGAGAGGGCCCAGAGATACCTCTCCGACAATCGGAGTGACAAAACCTAATCTCGAATTATGACAACCCAACATGCACCTTCGGAAACACCTGTAGAGCACCTTTATAATCACCCAGTTACGTTGTGACGTTTGGTAGCACACAAAGTGTTCTTCCGGTAAACGTGAGTTGCACAATCTCATAGTTGCAGGAACTTTGTATAAGTCATGAAGAAAGCAATAGCAACAAACTAAACGATCAAGTGCTAGGCTAACGGAATGGGTCATGTCAATCACATCATTCTCCTAATGATGTGATCCCATTAATCAAATGACAACACATGTCTATGGTTAGAAAACATAACCATCTTTGATCAATGAGCTAGTTCAAGTAGAGGCATACTAGTGACTTTATGTTTGTCTATGTATTCACACATGTATCATGTTTCCGGTTAATAGAATTCTAGCATGAATAATAAACATTTATCATGATATGAGGAAATAAATAATAACTTTATTATTGCCTCTAGGGCATATTTCCTTCAGTCGCGGAGTTTAGGCGAAGCCCTGCGCCGGTAGAACATCATCATCGTCACCACGCCGTCGTGCTGACGGAACTCATCCCCGACGCTTTGCTGGATTGGAGCCCGGGGAACGTCATCGAGCTGAACGTGTGCTGAACACGGAGGTGCCGTACGTTCGGTGCTTGGATCGGTCGAATCGTGAAGACATACGACTACATCAACTGCGTTGTCATAACGCTTCCGCTTATGGTCTATGGGGGTACGTGGACAACACTCTCCCCTCTCGTTGCTATGCCATCACCATGATCTTGCGTGTGCGTAGGAATTTTTTTGAAATTACTACGTTCCCCAACAGTGGTATCAGAGCCAGGTTTTATGCGTTGATGTTATATGCATGAGTAGAACACAAGTGAGTTATGGGCGATACAAGTCATACTGCTTACCAGCATGTCATACTTTGGTTCGGCGGTATTGTTGGATGAAGCGACCCAGACCGACATTACGCGTACGCTTACGCGAGACTGGTTTTACCGCTGTGCTTTGCACACAGCTGACTAGCGGGTGTCAGTTTCTCCAACTTTAGTTGAACCGAGTGTGGCTACGCCCGGTCCTTGCGAAGGTTAAAACAGCACCAACTTGACAAACTATCGTTGTGGTTTTGATGCGTAGGTAAGAACGGTTCTTGCTCAGCCCATAGCATCCACGTAAAACTTGCAACAACAAAGTAGAGGACGTCTAACTTGTTTTTGCAGGGCATGTTGTGATGTGATATGGCCAAGACGTGATGCTATATTTTATTGTATGAAATGATCTTGTTTTGTAACCGAAGTTATCGGCAACTGGCAGGAGCCATATGGTTGTCGCTTTATTGTATGAAATGCAAACGCCCTGTAATTTCTTTACTTTATCACTAAGCGGTAGCGATAGTCGTAGAAGCAATAGATGGCGTAAACGACAACGATGCTATGATGGAGATCAAGGTGTCGCGCCGGTGACGATGGTGATCACGATGGTGCTTCGGAGATGGAGATCACAAGCACAAGATGATGATGGCCATATCATATCACTTATATTGATTGCATGTGATGTTTATCCTTTATGCATCTTATCTTGCTTTGATTGATGGTAGCATTTTAAGATGATCTCTCACTAAAAATTATCAAAAAGTGTTCTCCCTGAGTATGCACCGTTGCCAAAGTTCGTCGTGCCCAGACACCACGTGATGATCGGGTGTGATAAGCTCTACGTCCATCTACAACGGGTGCAAGCTAGTTTTGCACACGCAAAATACTCAGGTTAAACTTGACAAGCCTAGCATATGCAGATATGGCCTTGGAACACGGAGACCGAAAGGTCGAGCGTGAATCATATAGTAGATATGATCAACATAGAGATGTTCACCATTGAAAACTACTCCATCTCACGTGATGATCGGTTATGGTTTAGTTGATTTGGATCACGTGATCACTTAGATGACCAGAGAGATGTCTGTCTAAGTGGGAGTTCTTAAATAATATGATTAATTGAACTTAAATTGATCATGAACTTAGTACCTGATAGTATTTTGCTTGTCTATGTTTGTTGTAGATAAATGGCTCGTGTTGTTGTTCCGTTGAATTTTAATGCATTCCTTGAGAAAGCAAAGTTGAAAGATGATGGTAGCAATTACACGAACTGGGTCCGTAACTTGAGGATTATCCTCATTGCTGCACAGAAGAATTACGTCCTGGAAGCACCGCTGGGTGCCAGGCCTGTTGCAGGAGCAACACCAGATGTTGTGAACGTCTGGCAGAGCAAAGCTGATGACTACTCTATAGTTCAGTGTGCCATGCTTTATGGCTTAGAACCGGGTCTTCAACGACGTTTTGAACGTCATGGAGCATATGAGATGTTCCGGGAGTTGAAGTTAATATTTCAAGAAAATGCCCGGATTGAGAGATATGAAGTCTCCAATAAGTTCTACAGCTGCAAGATGGAGGAGAATAGTTCTGTCAGTGAGCATATACTCAAAATGTCTGGGTATAATAATCACTTGATTCAACTGGGAGTTAATCTTCTAGATGATAGCGTCATTGACAGAATTCTCCACTCACTGCCACCAAGTTACAAAAGCTTTGTGATGAACTATAATATGCAAGGGATGAACAAGACAATTCCCGAGCTCTTCGCAATGCTAAAGGCTGCAGAGGTAGAAATCAAGAAGGAGCATCAAGTGTTGATGGTCAACAAGACCACTAGTTTCAAGAAAAAGGGCAAAGGGAAGAAGAAGGGGAACTTCAAGAAGAACAGCAAGCAAGTTGCTGCTCAAGAGAAGAAACCCAAGTCTGGACCTAAGCCTGAAACTGAGTGCTTCTACTGCAAGCAGACTGGTCACTGGAAGCGGAACTGCCCCAAGTATTTGGCGGATAAGAAGGATGGCAAAGTGAACAAAGGTATATGTGATATACATGTTATTGATGTGTACCTAACTAGAGCTCGTAGTAGCACCTGGGTATTTGATACTAGTTTTGTTGCTAATATTTGCAACTCGAAACAGGGACTACGGAATAAGCGAGCACTGGCCAAGGACGAGGTGACGATGCGCGTGGGAAACGGTTCCAAAGTCGATGTGATCGCAGTCGGCACGCTACCTCTAGATCTACCTTCGGGATTAGTTTTAGACCTGAATAATTGTTATTTGGTGCCAGCGTTGAGCATGAACATTATATCTGGATCTTGTTTGATGCGAGATGGTTATTCATTTAAATCAGAGAATAATGGTTGTTCTATTTATATGAGTAATATCTTTTATGGTCATGCACCCTTGAAGAGTGGTCTATTTTTATTGAATCTCGATATTAGTGATACACATATTCATAATGTTGAAGCCAAAAGATGCAGAGTTGATAATGATAGTGCAACTTATTTGTGGCACTGCCGTTTAGGTCATATCGGTGTAAAGCGCATGAAGAAACTCCATACTGATGGACTTTTGGAATCACTTGATTATGAATCACTTGGTACTTGCGAACCGTGCCTCATGGGCAAGATGACTAAAACACCGTTCTCCGGTACTATTGAGAGAGCAACAGATTTGTTGGAAATCATACATACAGATGTATGTGGTCCGATGAATGTTAAAGCTCGTGGAGGATATCGTTATTTTCTCACCTTCACAGATGATTTGGGCAGATATGGGTAGATCTACTTAATGAAGCACAAGTCTGAAACATTTGAAAAGTTCAAAGAATTTCAGAGTGAAGTGGAAAATCATCGTAACAAGAAAATAAAGTTTCTACGATCTGATCATGGAGGAGAATATTTGAGTTACGAGTTTGGTTTACATTTGAAACAATGCGGAATAGTTTCGCAACTCACGCCACCTGGAACACCACAAAGAAATGGTGTGCCCGAACGTCGTAATCATACTTTACTAGATATGGTCCGATCTATGATGTCTCTTACTGATTTACCGCTATCGTTTTGGGGTTATGCTTTAGAGACGACTGCATTCACATTAAATAGGGCACCATCTAAATCCATTGAGACGACGCCTTATGAACTGTGGTTTGGCAAGAAACCAAAGTTATCGTTTCTCAAAGTTTGGGGCTGCGATGCTTATGTGAAGAAACTTCAACCAGATAAGCTCGAACCCAAATCGGAGAAATGTGTCTTCATAGGATACCCAAAAAGAGACTATTGGGTACACCTTCTATCACAGATCCGAAGTCAAGACATTCGTTGCTAAGAATGGATCCTTTCTAGAGAAGGAGTTTCTCTCGAAAGAAGTGAGTGGGAGGAAAGTAGAACTTGATGAGGTAACGGTACCTGCTCCCTTATTGGAAAGTAGTTCATCACAGAAATCAGTTCCTGTGACAAATACACCAATCAGTGAGGAAGCTAATGATATTGATCATGAAACTTCAGATCAAGTGTCTACTGAACCTCGTAGGTCTACCAGAGTAAGATCCGCACCAGAGTGGTACGGTAATCCTGTTCTGGAAGTCATGTTACTTGACCATGATGAACCTACGAACTATGAGGAAGCGATGATGAGCCCAGATTCCGCAAAATGGCTAGAGGCCATGAAATCTGAGATGGGATCCATGTATGAGAACAAAGTATGGACTTTGGTTGACTTGCCCGATGATCGGCAAGCCATTGAGAATAAATGTATTTTTAAGAAGAAGACTGACACTGATGGTAATGTAACTGTCTATAAAGCTCGACTTGTTGCGAAAGCTTTTCGACAAGTTCAAGGGGTTGACTACGATGAGACTTTCTCACCCATAGCGATGCTTAAGTCTGTCCGAATCATGTTAGCGATTTCCGCATTTTATGATTATGAAATTTGGCAGATGGATGTAAAAACTGCATTCCTGAATGGATTTTTGGAAGAAGAGTTGTATATGATGCAACTAGAGGGTTTTGTAGATCCTAAGGGAGCTAACAAAGTGTGCAAGCTCCAGCGATTAATCTATGGTCTGGTGCAAGCCTCTCGGAGTTGGAATAAACGCCTTGAGAGTGTGAGCATATGGTTTTATACAGACTTTTGGAGAAGCCTGTTGTCGGTGTCAAAACCGGCGGATCTCGGGTAGGGGGTCCCGAACTGTGCGTCTAGGCGGATGGTAACATGAGACGAGGGACACAATGTTTTTACCCAGGTTCGGGCCCTCTCGATGGAGGTAAAACCCTACGTCCTGCTTGATTAATATTGATGATATGGGTAGTACAAGAGTAGATCTACCACGAGATCAAGGAGGCTAAACCCTAGAAGCTAGCCTATGGTATGATTGTTGTAATGTATGTTGTCCTACGGACTAAGGCCCTCCGGTTTATATAGACACCGGAGAGGGCTAGGTTTACACAGAGTCGGTTACAATGGTAGGAGATCTACATATCCGTATCGCCAAGCTTGCCTTCCACGCCAAGTAAAGTACCATCCGGACATGAGCCGGAGTCTTCAATCTTGTATCTTCGTAGTCTTGGAGTCCGGCGGACAATGATAGTCCGACTGTCCAGACACCCCCTAGTCCAGGACTCCCTCAGTAGCCCCTGAACCAGTCTTCAATGACGATAAGTCCGGCGTGCATAATGTTTGGCATTGCAAGGCGGGTTCCTCCCTTGAATAATCCAGAGAAGATCATGAACACCAGGATAGTGTCCGGCTCTGCAAAATAAATTCCACATTCCACCGTAGAGAGAATAAAATGTACACTTAGTTCAATCTACTGACGTATTATGCGGCGTGACATCACACCGCCACAAGGCCTTTGTTTGAATTACTATACCACCTCTGCATGTTTAGCGAAGCGGTTTCCTTGGCACGTCTTGTCGAAGCAGAGATCGTGTTCCCCTTATTCCGGGATTCTCATCAATACGTGCGTGGGTAACCCCACCGCGCCCGTCGCCCCGCCTCCTCTATCGAAGGGGAATCCCAAATGGTCACGGAGACGGCCCTTGGTATTTCTTCCCCTTTATAAGAGGACCAAGGCTCGCCATTGTTCTTCAATCTCGCATCGAATCTCTTCCCCGCTCCCAGTTCCAACACTCAGATCCTCAGATTCGAGCGCTTTGGATCCTTAATCATGTCCGGCTCCGACCTCCAGGGCCGGCGGATGCCCTCCTCCGTCACGGAGGAGGACATATTGAAGTTACATGAGGCCAAGTACCTGGCCTACGAGGTTTCGCATAGGTTGCCTGCCCAAGGGCAGGCCGTGCCAGCCCCCGATCCCGGTGAATACGTCGTTTTCGTATCCCACCTCCGTCGGGGTTTAGGCTTCCCGACAGATCCCTTCATGAGGGGGCTCCTGTTCTACTATGGGCTGGACTTTCATGACTTGGCTCCGGAGTCCATCCTCCATATCTCCGCATTCATTATCGTCTGCGAAGCCTTCCTCTGCGTCATTCCCCACTTCGGCTTATGGCCGAAGATCTTCAAGGTGGAGCCGAAGATGATCGGGGGGCGTCAAGCGGAGTGCGGCGGGGCGACCATAAGCAAAAAGGTCGATGCCCCGTGGCTCGAGGGTTCCTTCCAAGAGGAACTTGGACTGTGGTAGCAGGAGTGGTTCTATATCACCGCTCCAAGGGGCAGCAGGCAAAAGCCGCCGCCCTTATTCCGCCCGGGACCTCCACGCCAACTGATGTCGTGGGTCAACCAAGGGCTCAATTGGGGGCCGTCTGAAGACGTGCCTTCACTGCAGGGCCGGATTCGAGATCTCCAAGCGAGGGAGATCGACCTGATCAAGGTGATGCAGGTCATGCTAATCAGGCATCTTCTGCCCTGCAAACGCCGTCCTCTCCGTCTATGGGAGTTCAACCCGGAGGGACCTCGGATTCTCCAACACTTCATGGGTGCGACACCCGTGGAGATGTACAAGTTGTTCTTCGGACCGCAGGTGGCGTGTCCGGATTTAGCCGAGGATGCAGGTCTAAGCCGCGATCGCCCGGATACTCAGGTAAGTAGCTCAGAGTCCGGACATTCTGTTTATGTGCCTTTCAAGAGTTCGCCTCCTGACCCTTTGTTCTTTACAGGAATGGGTGGCGCGATCAAGGCTGATAAGGTGTCCGGCCCCCCTCCCAGAGACCGCACTGGAGCCCGTGCTGGTCAGAATGTTGGAGGTTGCGCCCACAGAAGGGGGCGACGGGGAAAATAGAGGAGCTAATATTTCGCCCAAAGGGGCGACTGAAGAGGGAGGAAGCAAGAACCCCTCCCTTCAGGGGGAGAAGAGGACCGCCTCCGAAGATCCGGAGGCCAAAGCCCCTAAGCGTGGGAAGAGATCTTCCCCGGGGGGTCCGGCGCCCGGAAAGAATCCGGACGCACAATCATCATCAAAGGATCGGCCCTCCAGCGAGCCGTGAGTATGAAAGAGGGCGTTAATTAGTAAGGAAATACCTTCATTTGTGCTTCTGTAGATAACCAAAATATTTATATTGCAGTTCGGATCTGAAGCCTTCTCAGATGAGTTCATCTTCGGGGGACCTTCTTCCGGAGATGATGGAGAGCGATACGCCTCCATCCGCAGCGCCGCCAGATGAGGCAGGCGGACCCGAAGTGTCATCACGGAGGGTATCCCCGAGTCCGGAGGGGCCAGAGAGTTCGGCACCTACTAGTGTCCGGCCGGGAGAACTGAAGAATCTGCTTGAGAGGGCGTCCATTTCAGAAGATCACCGTGCGTTAATGCGTATGGTGATTGGAAGGATTTCGTCCGCCGAGAGCGAATTGCGTAATGCCGCCATGAGTTTGCTGGCGGGATTTGAGGTATGCGAGAATGACGCACCCCTTTGTCTTTTAACAGTTTTGCATATAAAAAATGCGCCCTGTATAGATAGTAGCCCCTGAGACTCGGTAGGTTGTCGGAAACGACAGCGTACCGAGGATCCAATTCTAAAGAAATGAATTTCGTCGTTCCTATGCAGGTGGCGGATAGTCCGGGGGCTAGCCGGACTAGTGAGTTTGCCGAGTTAAATCGGCAATTGGACTTGGCAGATGCGGACATCGCACTTGTCAACAGGCGACTTGACGAGTCGCAAGGTAAAATAGTTCTCCGCAGTCACTTTATTAAGGGGGTCGAAGCCCTCCTATGATAAATTATATGCTGTTTGTACAGACGGTGCTGCTGCTGTGGAGGGCCTTCGGGCCGAACTTGCTCGAGCTAAGGAGCAAGCCCGAAGGAGTGAAGCGGCTGCCTCGAGGGCGGCCGAGGAATTGAAAGCCGAAAAGGCTGCGCACTGCCTAAGCAGGGCTGAGGTGGCCGAATTGGCCATGAAAGTAAAGGATGCTGCCGACCGCAATGAGGCTCTTGAAAAGGAGCGCTTATCGGAGCGGGAAGACCTGAAGAAGGCCACCCCCGAAGCCAAGGATGCCCGCTCTGCAATGCGGGCTATGAAGGAGGAACTGTGCCAGGCCGGAGAGATCGTGGCTGGCAAGCCTTTTCTGCTGCGTCGCCGGTTTACGGATGGAAAGTATGCTCAATTTGAGTGGCTGTGGAGTCCGGAGGATCCGTATATGGACTTAGCTGCAAGTGCGGCCGATGCCATTAAGCACTTTCAGAGCTAGAAGGATCACGAGGCGGAAGAGCTATATTGGTCTCAATTCCATAGTCCGGATCGCCCACATCCATTGACAGACCGGTTGGCCGAATGGGCCGAACTAAATAGATTGTCCGGACTTGCCATGACTGACATCGTGGCCCATGTTTGGCCAGAGAGGTCCAAGGCGACGAGCTACTTTGGCTTACTGCAGCAATTCCTTGGAGCGGTGCCGCATATAAAGGAGATGAAGCGGTTGGCCTGTATAGAGGGCGCGCGGATGGCTCTTGCCCGTGTAAAGGCGCATTGTCCAGAGATGGACGCCACCGCTGTTGCTGCCCAGGGTTCGGATGAAAACCGGCTCCCTGCCGAGCACTATTTGAGGGAAGTTGTGCGTGGCGCTCGTGTAATAGAGTCGCAGTGCTCGAAGAATGTAACGTTCAAATGAACGCATTAGCTTGTAAATCGATGATTATGTTATAACTGCTTTTTATACTTGTGCGTCCAAGTAGTAAAACTTCTCCTGTGCGGCCGTTTACGTATACTTGTGTATAACTTGAAAGATGGCAGTCTTCGGCTTCAGCCCCCACGCACAAGGTGCTGGGGTGTTCGCAAAAATAGCGCGTTTTCACACTTAATCCGACGTCTCGGTCCTGTTAAAAGGAGGTGGTAGCGTAGCGAACGAGGCAATCCGGACTATAATGCTTTATCACTTTCACTTAGCCGTGGAGCTCGAGGGTGGGGCTACGATATAGCCCCTGGTGGCATCGCCCTTCTCCGAAGTTGGAGCGCGTGTGCCTGACCGGGAAACGGCCCTTCGTCAAAGCGGGGAATTCTAAACATTCCGATAGTCGATCGAGTGGTTGACCAGTCTCTCGCTGTATCATGACAGTCAGTTTTCGGCTTTCTCTACTGAGGTGCTCGCCCAGCCGAACTGGGGCACAATCGCAGTAGTTCTCCTGGTGCCACGTTAGCCGATGATACGGAACGTAAGGCAGCAAAACACAGGAGCCGGGCAAACCCAACATTTGACCAAAGACATGATTCGGAGCTGATGCATATAATGCCTAACTCGAGACGCCGAACACTCCCTAAGGTGTTCGGTCTTTATAATAATGGGCAGAACGATGCCCTAAGCCCCTAGTGTCCAGGTACGGCATGGTCTTCTGACGCGGCCGATGCCAAAACGTCAGGCTCCGCTTTGGCTATAGGAAGAAACCAAGGGAGAATAACAACAAGAGACAGTAAAAAAGGTTTACGCAGGGTCTTAATCTGAAAAGAATCCTCACAACGGGTCCCTACTGCACGTCTGCGCCTGTGTCTCCGTTGCACCGTTATCCTGGAAGGGTATGCACGTTGTTCATCTGTAAAAAGAGAGGAACGTTTAGTTTTAAAAAAAGTTCGTGCGAAAAATATTAGAAATATAAATAATTAAAGCGGGGTTTGTATGAACCCGCGGTTATTTGTGCGCGCAGCCCCTGTGAAGGGGTATGCGGCTAGGGAGCCCCTAGCCCACTGACGCCGGATTCGTCTATCCAAGTCGGGGTCTTTAAGTGACCCTCGCACTAAAATTACGCCACGCGGTCCGGGCATCTTGAGTGTAAGAGACGCGTAATGCGGTATGGCGTTGAAGCGGACAAAAGCCTTTCGTCCCAAGAGTGCTTGATATTCACTTTCGAATGGGACGATGTGAAAAATTAATTTTTCGCGTCGAGAATTGTTCGGCGATCCGAACACGACTTCTAGTAATATGGAGCCTGTGCACTTGGCGTAACGGCCTGGCGTCACTCCTTTGAAGGAAGTGCGGCTGTGTCGAATTTTGGTAGGGTCTATCCCCATCGTACGGATTGTGTTTGAATATAGCAGGTTTAAGTCACTGCCTCCGTCCATTAGGACGTTAGTAAATTGCAATCCGTCTATTATGGGATTCAATATCAGGGGAGTCCGTCCCGCATTTTGAACGCTTCTGGAATAGTCCAGGTGGTCGAAAGTGATTGGTTTTGATGTCCAATCTCTACGGTCTGCTGGGTTGGACCGCGCAAAGCTCTTTTTAGAAAGTGCCGCACTATTTTGCCGTATTATCACATGAAGTGAGTTTACTACTTTGACCCCTTGTGGGAAAGTCTTTTGTTTTCCAGTGCTCTGCTGGTGGGGTTTATCTTCTTTGCTTGACGCGTCGAGCCCCTTGTGTTCGGCATTTAGTCGGCCGGACTGTTTAAAAACCCAACAATCCCTGTGGGTGTGATTTGCAGGCATTCCGGGGGTACTGTGGATTTGACATATCCGACCCAAAATTTTGTTTAAGTTGGACAATTCGTCACTGTCATCCTTAAGAGGCTGTGTTTTATTATTGGGCCGCGAGATTTTGAATCCGGCGTTGACTGTCGTGCTCTTTGGACTTTTCTCTTTATTCCGGCGCTGCTCTTTTCTGCGCCGTGATTTTCCGTTTCCATCTTTTATCTCTGATGTACTTGGGTCGCTGGTGCTGCATCGTGCTAACCAGCTGTCCTCGCCCGCACAGAAGCGGGTCATGAGGCTTGTTAGTGCGGACATTGTCCTCGGTTTCTCTTGACCGAGGTGCCTGGCGAGCCATTCGTCTCGGACATTGTGCTTGAAAGCTGCTAAGGCTTCGACGTCCGGACAGTCGACTATTTGGTTCTTTTTTGTAAGGAATCTGTGCTGGGAGGCTTCCCAACTTCCAACAGTATTTTCTGGGAGGCTTTTAAGCCAATGACGGGCTGGCCCTTTGAGCTTGAGGGGTAGGTATTTTATGGCGTGGGGATCATCTCCTCTGGCCATATTTATATGTAGTATATAATCTTCTATCCAGACTCCAGGGTCTGTTGTGCCATCGTAAGATTCGATGTTTACGAGTTTAAACCCTTCGGGGATCTGATGATCCATTACTTCGTCAGTGAAGCATAATGGGTGTGCGGCGCCCCTGTATTGAGCGATATCGCGACGCAGCTCGAGAGAGCGCTGTCTGCTGTGTTCGGCCCGGCCGGGGTTATTGTATCCGGCACGACGGTATTCGTCGTGGGTCGTAGGGCGCCCACGTGATCCATAGATGGATCTGGATTGCCTTGCTTTGTCCTCCAATATGTCTCGCAAGTCCGGCGCGTTCCCTCTTGGCTTCGTACTTTTGGAGCGATGCCGGGGTATGGTCTTGGCTGGGGGCCTGGATGCCTCTCTGTCACGACCACGGGGTGGTCGGTCAGCCATATCGTGCGCTGGTGATGGAAGTACGTATGCTTCCTCCTCTAATCGGGGGAGCAGCTTGCGTTTTGGGTAACTTTTGGAGGGACGTTCGAGTTTATACTCTTCGGCCGCGAGGACCTCGGTCCATCGATCGGCCAGCAGGTCATGCTCAGCTTGAAGCTGCTGCTGCTTTTTCTTTAGGCTGTTTGCTGTGGCGATAAGCCTGCGCTTGAAGCGCTCTTGTTCGACGGGATCCTCGGGTATGACGAATTCGTCATCGTTGAGGCTTGCTTCGTCTTCGGAGGGAGGCATATAATTATGATCCTCAACCTCTTCATCTGCCGCCCCCTCATGAGGGCTTGCTTCTGCATCCTCCTGCGCTGAGTCTTGCTGGAGGGGATTGTCTTCGGCACTCTCTGGAGTATTATTATCTCCTGTGCCGGAATCTCCATTCTTGCTGTGGCGAGATTTAGAGCGGCGCCGCTGACACCGGCGCTTGGGCTGTTTCTTTAAGGGATCTGCCTCCGCTGTTTCTTCGCCGTCCCCATCTTTTGGGGTATCCACCATGTATACGTCATATGACGAGGTGGCCTTCCAGTGCCTTGTGGGCGCTGGTTCCTGTTAGTCTCCGGCATCGTCGTCCATAGCATCGATGTCTTCGGAGTCGTAGTCTAGCATGTCGGTTAGATCGTCGACAGTGGCTACAAAGTGGGTGGTGGGTGGGCTCTGAATTTCTTCGTCAACCGTATCCCAACCATCCTGGACATAATCCGGCCAGGACTCTCCTGATAGCGAGAGATGCTTTAGTGAATTCAAGATGTCGCTGAAAGGCGAGGATTGGAAGATGTCCGCGGCGGTGAATTCCATAACCGGCGCCCAATCCGGATCGATTGGTAGGGGCGCGGGAGGTTCGGAGTCCGGCGAGGAGTCCGGCGCCTCGGAATCACGAGTTTCGCAGGGGGCAAGATTAGTGTTCGGCTCCATCGCCGTGGACGTTGGAGCCCCCAGGGCGGCGTCTATCCACCGACCCTCGATCTGGGCGATCGGCTCCGGGCTAATAGCCGAAGCGGATCCGTGTGCGGCCACCAAGGCACTGTTCGGTGGCAGAGCTAAATCATGCCCGTCATCACAGTGCGGCGCGCTTGGCTGTGGCTCGAGTCCGTCGAAGATCAAGTCTCCGCAGACGTCGGCCGTGAAGTTTAAGCTTCCAAATCTGACCTGACGGCCAGGGGCGTAGCTTTCGATCTGCTCTAGATGGCCAAGTGAATTGGCCCGCAGTGCGAAGCCGCCGAATACGAAGATCTGTCTGGGGAGAAAAGTCTCACCCTGGACGGCGTTGTTGGTTGAACATGCCATCAAGCCTATCGGTGACGACACAGAGGAACTCTCAATGAAAGCACCAATGTCGGTGTCAAAACCGGCGGATCTCGGGTAGGGGGTCCCGAACTGTGCGTCTAGGCGGATGGTAACAGGAGACGAGGGACACAATGTTTTTACCCAGGTTCGGGCCCTCTCGATGGAGGTAAAACCCTACGTCCTGCTTGATTAATATTGATGATATGGGTAGTACAAGAGTAGATCTACCACGAGATCAAGGAGGCTAAACCCTAGAAGCTAGCCTATGGTATGATTGTTGTAATGTATGTTGTCCTACGGACTAAGGCCCTCCGGTTTATATAGACACCGGAGAGGGCTAGGGTTACACAGAGTCAGTTACAATGGTAGGAGATCTACATATCCGTATCGCCAAGCTTGCCTTCCACGCCAAGTAAAGTACCATCCGGACACGAGCCGGAGTCTTCAATCTTGTATCTTCGTAGTCTTGGAGTCCGGCGGACAATGATAGTCCGACTGTCCGGACACCCCCTAGTCCAGGACTCCCTCACCTGTATTTACAAGAAAGTGAGTGGGAGCTCTGTAGCATTTCTAATATTATATGTGGATGACATATTGTTGATTGGAAATGATATAGAATTTCTGGATAGCATAAAAGGATACTTGAATAAAAGTTTTTCAATGAAAGACCTCGGTGAAGCTGCTTACATATTGGGCATTAAGATCTATAGAGATAGATAAAGACGCTTGATTGGACTTTCACAAAGCACGTACCTTAATAAAGTATTGAAAAGGTTCAATATAGAACAGGCGAAGAAAGGGTTCTTGCCTGTATTACAAGGTATAAAGTTGAGTCAGACTCAATGCCCGACCACTGCAGAAGATAGAGAGAAAATGAAAGGAGTTCCCTATGCTTCTGCCATAGGCTCTATCATGTATGCAATGCTGTGTACCAGACCTGATGTGTGCCTTGCTATTAGTTTGGCAGGGAGGTACCAAAGTAATCCAGGAGTGGGTCACTGGACAGCGGTCAAGAACATCCTGAAATACCTGAAAAGGACTAAGGATATGTTTCTCATATATGGAGGTGACAAAGAGCTAGTCGTAAATGGTTACGTTGATGCAAGCTTTGACACTGATCCAGACAATTCTAAATCGCAAACAGGATACGTATTTTTATTAAACAGTGGAGCTGTAAGTTGGTGCAGTTCTAAACAAAGCGTCGTGGCGGGATCTACATGTGAAGCGGAGTACATAGCTACTTCGGAAGCAGCAAATGAAGGAGTCTGGATGAAGGAGTTCATTTCCGATCTAGGTGTTGTACCTAGTGCATCGGGACCAATGAAGATCTTTTGTGATAATACTGGTGCAATTGCCTTGGCAAAGGAATCCAGATTTCACAAGAGGACCAAGCACATCAAGAGACGCTTCAATTCCATTCGGGACCAAGTCCAAGTGGGAGACATAGAGATTTGAAAGATACATACGGATCTGAATGTTGCAGACCCGTTGACTAAGCCTCTTTCACGAGCAAAACATGATCAGCACCAAGACTCCATGGGTGTTAGAATCATTACTATGTAATCTAGATTATTGACTGTAGTGCAAGTGGGAGACTGAAGGAAATATGCCCTAGAGGCAATAATGAAGTTATTATTTATTTCCTCATATCATGATAAATGTTTATTATTCATGCTAGAATTGTATTAACCGGAAACATGATACATGTGTGAATACATAGACAAACATAGTGTCACTAGTATGCCTTTACTTGAACTAGCTCGTTGATCAAAGATGGTTATGTTTCCTAACCATAGGCATGTGTTGCCATTTGATTAATGGGATCACATCATTAGGAGAATGATGTGATTGACTTGACCCATTCCGTTAGCTTAGCACTTGATCGTTTAGTATGTTGCTATTGCTTTCTTCATGACTTATACAAAGTTCCTGCAACTATGAGATTGTGCAACTCCAGTTTACCGGAGGAACACTTTGTGTGCTACCAAACATCACAACGTAATTGGGTGATTATAAAGGTGCTCTACAGGTGTCTCCAAAGGTACATGTTGAGTTGGCATAATTCGAGATTAGGTTTTGTCACTCCGAGTGTCGGAGAGGTATCTTTGGGCCCTCCCAGTAATACTCATCACCTAAGCCTTGCAAGCATTGTAACTAATGAGTTAGTTATGAAATGATGTATTACGGAACGAGTAAAGAGACTTACCGGTAACGAAATTGAACTAGGTATTGGATACCGACGATCAAATCTCGGGCAAGTAACATACCGATGACAAAGGGAACAACGTATGTTGTTATGCGGTTTGACCGATAAAGATCTTCGTAGAATATGTAGGAACCAATATGAACATCCAGGTTCCGCTATTGGTTATTCACCGAGAATAGTTCTAGGTCATGTCTACATAGTTCTCGAACCCGTAGGGTCCGCACGCTTAACATTACGATGACAATTTTATTATGAGTTC
This sequence comes from Triticum aestivum, assembly GCF_018294505.1. NCBI lineage: Eukaryota > Viridiplantae > Streptophyta > Magnoliopsida > Poales > Poaceae > Triticum > Triticum aestivum. The sequence continues at coordinate 758,984,010 of NC_057813.1, read as the reverse complement.
ATAAGTTTTGATGTACCGAAGGTTGTTCAGAGTACCGGATGTGATCACGGACATGACGAGGAGTCTCGAAATGGTGGAGACATAAAGATTGATATATTGGACGGATATATTTGGACACCGAAAAGGTTCCGGATGAGATTGGGACTATACCGGAGTTCCGGGAGGTTACTGGAACCCCCCGGTAAGTATATGGGCCTTATTGGGCCTTAGTGGAAGGGAGGGAGAAGGAGCAAAGGAGGGGGTGCGCCCCCCAAGCCCAATCCGAATTGGGAGGGGGGCCGCCCCCCCTTTCCTTCTTCCCTCCCCTCTCTTCCTTCCCTCTCCTACTCCTAATAGGAAAGGGGGGCCAAACCTACTTGGAGTAGGTTTGCCCCCCCTAGGGCGCGCCTCCCCTCTTGGCCGGCCCTCTCCTCCTCTCCCCCTTTATATACGGAGGAGGGGGGCACCCCATAGACACACAAGTTGATCTACGGATCGTTCCTTAGCCGTGTGCGGTGCCCCCCCTCCACCATATTCCACCTCGGTCATATCGTCGTGGAGTTTAGGCGAAGCCCTGCGCCGGTAGAACATCATCATCGTCACCACGCCGTCGTGCTGACGGAACTCATCCCGGACGCTTTGCTGGATTGGAGCCCGGGGAACGTCATTGAGCTGAACGTGTGCTGAACATGGAGGTGCCGTACGTTCGGTGCTTGGATCGGTCGAATCGTGAAGACGTACGACTACATCAACTGCGTTGTCATAACTCCTCCACTTACGGTCTACGAGGGTACGTGCACAACACTCTCCCCTCTCGTTGCTATGCCATCACCATGATCTTGCGTGTGCGTAGGAATTTTTTTGAAATTACTACGTTCCCCAACATGCAGCTACCACTATATTCTCCAAGATATTAAGCTTGAGCAGGGAGTAGTAACCGTCTTAGACTCCAAACGAAAAAATCCGGAGGAGTATGCGGACATGACTGAAATGCTCGAGAAGTAAGTTAAATCGATCATTATCCACCATATCAGAAACTTTGTTCATTTCTGATATCAAGTAATTGTTTTCTTTGTATGGCAGGGTTTGGAGAAAATTCACCAAAAAAGCTCCGGGACTGCCGTAGAAGCTGCAATTTAGACACTCGAAAGTAAGTACTATAGTAGCATATTCCACGCATCTCCTAGTGATTCAAGCGCTAGTTTCATCAATACCATTTAGCATGCTTGCTAATTATCAGTTTGATTGACCTCTATTTCTTGTAAAGTGGTTGTGGCAGGAACAAGGGAATGATTTCTATGGATACTACGTTTGCGAGTCCATCTGCCACACGACCTGTGAGCGGGGCTACTCTGACAAACAATATGAAGTGTGTAAATAACAATATTCACAATTTTATTTTATTACCATCATTTGTGTTGAGTTTCATTCATTCATATATATATGTATTGACCCCCTTCTTAAAATTAGATGTTTTGGATGCGGGATGAACTCCTAGCACCAGATCGCATGCGAGCAATTCAAGAGGAATTAGCGGCATTCTTTCTTGACGACGTGATCGCCGAAGACGGAGAATACTATGTGGACCACGCGTCCGTATGTTAGGAGATTATATTTGTAAAGGATAATTATTGTATATATGTAGCCGGTAGTGTCGGATAGATATACGAGAACTTGTTGTTCGACCAATCTCTCGGAGAAGGAGAGGTGGTCGATATCACTTCTCTCTGTATGCATATATGTTCATTACGATCTTCTGTTTCCTTCGTAGCGTGTCTAGCTAGTCCTCTCTATACGTATGTATAGTACGTAGCATCGACCAAGCACGGACAAAAGAGAGGACACTTCTCTCTATTAATTAGCTAGCTAACACAATATATGAAACACCTAAATTAAACCCCCAAAAACCCCAACCCCCCCCCACCCCCTTTTCAAAAAAAAAACAAAAACCGAAGCCACTGAAATGCTGACGTGTGGATGCCTATTGGTCCCGGTTGGTGCCACCAACCGGGACCAAAGGCCCTCCTGCCACAAGTAGAAAATAGGGCAATGGTCCAGGCCCGGCCAGCCCATTAGTCACGGTTCAATCCAGAACCGGGACCAATGGGGGCATTGGACCCGGTTCGTGAGCCCCGGGGGCCGGCCAGGCCACGTGGGCCATTGGTCCCGGTTCGTCTGGACCTTTTGGTCCCGGTTGGTGGGACGAACTGGGACCAATGGGCCTCGCTCCTGGACCACCACGATTGGTCCCGGTTGTTGGGACGAACAGGGACCAAAGGCTTCCCTTTAGTCCCGGTTCAAGTCACCAACCGGGACGAATTAGTTGCCTATATATACCCCTCGCCCGCGAGCAGACCACTCCCAGTGCTCTGTTTTTCGTGGCCGGCGAGGGGAGAGCTTTGTGGTGCTCTAGCTCACCTCGTATGCACACAAGGTGTTCGATGGAATGCCCGAGCCACACTACTTAAGCTTTCTTCTCTCCAAGCTCGACCTCCAAGCACCATTTTCCTTAATATTTGTGTAGGTTTAGCGGTCCGTCACGTCCCATCCCCGTCTTCACCGCCATCGATCGCCCGCGCCGATCTCGTCGCCGACACCACCGTGGTGAGCCTCTTGTTCTTATCTTCTTTCTGAAAGGAAAAAAAATTCTTACTTGTATGTTTATATAGATACTTGTATAATTTTCTTACTTTTATTATTGCATCTTATATAGTGCAATGGTTTTGGTATCCGCCCCCGTCGGCCCTCGTCCTGTCTATGATTCGGATGTGGTATATATTATATTTTCATAACTATTGGTTCATTTATTGTTTATGACAATTATGCCGACCAACGTGACATAGATTTTATTTATCTAGGAGGTTGTTGAACCGGAAATTCCAACCGACCCTATTGTCGAGAGGTTAAATTTAGTTGAAGGAGAAAACAATTTGTTGAATGAAAAAATTAGAGAAATTGAGGAGGAGAGGATGATATTGGAGTTGCATGTTGCGGATGTCGTCGATGATCACAAGATCAAGATGGATGCAATGCGCTTGAAGATTAGAAATATTAGAAAATATGCCATTCATACCGAGGCTTGGTATCATTATGCCGTTGGATCAGTTGTTACATTGGTTGCGATTATGATCGCATTTGTTTTCGCATTGAAATGTTTTACATAGTTTTAGTGTATGGTTTAATTAATTTAGATGCTCTACAGAGCTTTATGTTGTTAGATGAGAACTATGTATGTACTTTGGTTTTAATGTGATGATGAACTTCTATTAATTTGATCACTTAATTATCTATTCATGATGTTCTGTAATGATTTTTGACACACATAATTATATATAATGCACGCAGATGAACCGGGAATGGATGTACGGTTCAAGACACACCTCCGAGTACATTAAGGGCGTGCATGATTTTCTCGAAGTGGCTGAGGCAAACAAACAGAATGGTTTTATGTGTTGTCCATGCCCTATATGTGGGAATACGAAGCCTTACTCTGACCGGAAAATCCTCCACACCCACCTGCTTTACAAGGTTTTCATGCCACACTATAATGTTTGGACGAGGCACGGAGAAATAGGGGTTATGATGGAAGACGGCGAAGAAGAAGAGTACGATGACAACTATGTGCCCCCTGAATATGGTGATGCTACTGAACATCAAGAGGAACCAGACGATGTGCACGATGATGCTGCAACGGGCGAAGCTGCTGAAGATCAAGAGGAACCAGACGATGTGCCCGATGATGATGATCTCCGTAGAGTCATTGTCGATGCAAGGACGCAATGCGAAAGTCAAAAGGAGAAGCTGAAGTTTGATTACATGTTAGAGGACCACTGAGGGAGTCTCGGATTAGGGGTGTCCGGATAGCCGGACTATCATCACGGCCGGACTCCTGGACTATGAAGATACAAGATTGAAGACTTCGTCCCGTGTCCGGATGGGACTTTCCTTGGCGTGGAAGGAAAGCTTGGCGATACGGATATGTAGATCTCCTACCATTGTAACCGACTCTGTGTAACCCTAACCTATCCGGTGTCTATATAAACCGGAGGGTTTTAGTCCGTAGGACGAACAACAATCATACCATAGGCTAGCTTCTAGGGTTTAGCCTCCTTGATCTCGTGGTAGATCTACTCTTGTACTACCCATATCATCAATATTAATCAAGCAGGAGTAGGGTATTACCTCCATCGAGAGGGCCCGAACCTGGGTAAAAACATCGTGTCCCTCGTCTCCTGTTACCATCCGCCTAGACGCACAGTTCGGGACCCCCTACCCGAGATCCGCCGGTTTTGACACCGACATTGGTGCTTTCATTGAGAGTTCCTCTGTGCCGTCGCCATCAGGTAGGATGCCTCATCTCGTCTTTAAAGATGATACTATCGCCAAAGAAGCCTTGGCCACTGGTCAGACTCTTCGGCTAGGCAGTTTTCTCATGACTGGTAGTTCGGCCGCCGCGCCGACGGTGACCTCTCGAGTCATCGAAACCAATCTCCATGTTAGTTTGGAACTTGCCGAACAGTTAGATCCAATCGAGCTCTCCTCCGTAAACGAGCTCTTGGATCGCATCGCCACCCTGGGAGTCGCCACAGACTACGACCGGATCGGGCCAAAAACTGATCTGAGAGAGATCAACTCTTCCCAGGCTACACATCATGTTGCTGTGATAGAGGAACAGTGCGACGATTCTTCTTCTATCTTAAGGACTAGCTATGTACGGATTCCCGATCCCTCCATGCCGGATTCCCGCGGAGGGTCGGATGTCGATCAAGCCCTGAACTTAAAGTCAGGCAGCGGGTCGGACTCATTGGATAACACTCAAAAATCCAAACTTTCGAGTTCGGAAACTTCTCAGCCCCTGAGTCCTAAATTGGATGGGGTTCCGGATCTAGTTCCACCCGCCCACCCAAGCATTAGCGATCTCTCTCGAATTCGGCAAGAGCCCGCTGAGACAGTACATCATTACTGGGCCAGATTCCTCCTGGTTAAGAACAGGATTAAGGACCGCCGAGAGGAGGACGCAACCATAATTTTCTGCAATAATTGCATGGACTAGGGAATCCTAAACGCCATAAGTCGTTGCGAAATTACACGCTTTGCTGACTTGGTGACCATAGTACAAAAGTACTGTGCGATGGAGAGCGCCTGGAAAACCGAAAGTAAATTTTGGGATAATCCGGCCCCGAATACATCCCTAGTCCGAAACAAAAGGGTGCTTCATTATCAAGCACCAGGGTTACATACCAAAAAACCAAAACCCCCTAAAGGGTACGGAACCATACTGGAGGGTTGGCTAAACGGACCCTGCAAAATTCATAGCACAGAGGGTGCCACTCCAACTCATAGCCTTCGAGCATGTTGGATACTACGGCAGGTGGCCAAAAGTGGCGAAGAGCTTCTAGCTTCAGAACCCCAGCCCAGCAACACCATACGGTGTTAATAGTCTTCGAGACTTTCGCATCAAATAACATGCGAAAACGAATACTCCGCAACTTGGCCGAAGTCTACCAAGTAGCAACAATAAATCCATGGAGTGACACGGCTATTACCTTTAATGCCAGTGACGAACCTAAATTCTGAACAGCCCGAGCACCAGCCGCATTGGTCCTCAGTCCGATAGTGGACGGCTTTCGCCTTAGCAAGGTACTCATGGATGGCGGCAGCGGACTAAACCTCATCTATGAGGAAACCCTCCCAAAAATGGAAATAGACTGGAACCGCATTGAGCGAAGCAACACAACCTTTAGAGGAATAATCCCTAGCCGGGAAGCATGCTGCACAGGAAAAATCTTACTGGATGTAGTGTTCGGCTCGCCGGACAATTACAGGTCCGAGGAGGTCACATTTCAAGTGGCCCCATTCAACAACGGATATCATGCTTTATTAGGATGAGAGGCATTCACAATTTTTCAAGATATACCCCATTACGGGTACATGAAGCTTAAAATGCCTGGACCTAACGGAATCATCACTCTAGCTAGTGATCCGAACATAGCACTCTGGGCCGAAAACAAGACAGCCGCACTAGCCCTCGAGGCACTATCCGAAGCCTTAGCGGCCGAAGAACTCACCACGATGCGCTCCACGGTGAACAGGGACGATGTGATACTTGACAAAAGATCCAAGTCCACCTCTTTTAAACCAGTGGATGAAATAGTCAAATTCCAAGTCCACCCAACGGACCCTGCAAAGACGGCCTCCATTGGGGCACAATTAAACCCTGATGTAGATGCCGCACTACAAGAATTTCTACAAGAAAACTGGGACATCTTTGCCTGGCACCCTTCAGACATGCCAAGAATCCCACGTCAGCTGGCCGAGCACAGCCTAAATATCCTAAAAGGATTCAAGCCAGTCAAACAGGCTCTTCGGCGCTTTTTCGAACCCAAGAGACATGCCATGGGAGAGGAGCTAGCCAAACTTTTGGAAGCCAGATTCATCATAGATATAAAACATCCGGACTGGCTAGCAAACCTGGTGATGGTACCAAAGAAGGATAAATCCTGGCGCCTATGTGTTGACTTCAAAGACCTTAATAAGGCTTGCCCAAAGGATCCCTTCCCCCTCCCTCGAATTGATCAAATTATTGACGCTACAGCAGGACACGACTCATTGTGCTTCCTCGACGCGTACTCCGGCTACCACCAAATCAAGATGGTGGAGCCAGACCAAGCTGCAACAGCATTCATTACTCCATACGGCCCATTCTGCTTCAGCACAATGCCCTTTGGGCTCAAAAACACCGGCGCAACATATCAGCGCATGATTCAGACATGTCTGGCAAACCAGATCGGCAAAACAGTGGAAGCATATCTAGATGACGTGGTCATCAAAACCAAGCACGTCGAAACTTTAGTAGACGACTCGAGGCTCACATTCGACAATCTTCGAAAATATGACATCAAGCTCAATCCGGAAAAATGCGTGTTCGGCGTTCCAGCCGGAAAGCTACTGGGCTTCATTGTGTCCGGCAGAGGAATTGAAGCAAACCCAGCCAAGATCCGAGCTCTGTCACAATTGGATACTCCAAAAGACCTCAAACAAATACAAAAATTGACGGGATGCGTGGCGGCCCTAAGCCGCTTTATTTCCCGTTTAGGAGAAAAGGCGTTACCCCTTTACCGCCTCCTCCGGCGCACCGAACGCTTTGAGTGGACGGAGGCCGCCACAGCCGGACTCGAAGAAATAAAGGCCATTTTGGCAACAAATCTGGCCCTGGCCACGCCCAATGTGGGCGAACCAATGCTATTATATATCGCCGCAACACATCAAGTTGTTAGTGCGGTGCTCGTTGTCGAACGAGAAACGGACGGACACCGGTTCCCTCTTCAAAAACCGGTTTACTATATGTCCACTGTCCTAACTCCATGCAAGTCCCGGTACCCACACTATCAAAAGATAGCATACGCGGTGTTCATGGCATCCCGGAAGCTGCGACACTACTTTCAAGAGTGTTCGATAATGGTAGCCTCCGAAGTACCTCTTAACGACATTATAAACAACCGCGACGCGACGGGACGGATTGCTAAATGGGCCATAGAGCGCCTTCCATTCGACATAACCTACAAGCCACGACGAGCTATCAAGTCGCATGTGTTGGCCGACTTCGTGGCCGAATGGACCGAAGCCGAACTCCCTAAAGAGTACGGCGCATACTCCAATTGGATTATGCACTTTGACGGCTCCAAAATGTTGGCCGGCCTGGGGGCTGGCGTCGTCCTGACGTCCCCAACCGGGGACACAGTCCAATACGTACTTCAGATAATGTATACGGACTCCAACAACGCAGCCGAATATGAGGCCCTTCTGCACGGCCTCCGGATGGCAGTCTCCATGGGCATTCAACGCCTAGAGGTGCGCGGGGATTCGAACCTCGCAATATCTCAAATAAACGGAGACTTTGATGCCAAAGATCCGAAAATGGCAGCATACCGCAATGCGGTCCTAAAAATGTCAGCACGGTTCGAAGGGCTCGAATTTCATCATATAGCCCGGGATAACAACCAGGCGGCGGATATATTGGCACGCATCGGTGCAAAACGCGATGCCGTCCCACCCAATATCTTTCTGGAACGGCTGTTCAAGCCATCCGTACTATTGGAAGGGGAGTCCAGCAATCACAATCCGGACCCAACCGCACTGCCTGACGCCGAACACTCTGACACAACCGGAGGCTCTGCCCCCGAAATAACACCCTCCGCTCACGAAATAATGGCGGTTATCGCCCCGTGGACGGAACCATTCCTAGCCTACCTAACTAGGCAGGAACTCCCCGAAGACCAAAATGAGGCTCGCTGCATAGTACGGCGATCTAAAGCCTATAAAGTCCATGAGGGAGAGTTTATAAGAAAGCACTACCGGAGTCCTTCAAAGGTGTATCTCCGAAGAGGAAGGGCGAAACCTCCTGGCTGAAATTCATGCCGGACTGGGTGGGCACCACGCCGCAGCCCGGGCCCTTGTAGGCAAGGCCTTCCGTACAGGATTTTATTGGCCGACGACCCGGGCAGATGCACAGGACTTAGTCCAACGATGCGTCGATTGCCATCTTTTTCCTAACCAAAGCCACATGCCACCCACCGCCCTTAAAACTATACCCACCACCTGGCCGTTCGCGGTCTGGGGGCTTGACATGGTTGGACCCCTTAAGGGAGGAACCCACAAGCAAAAATACCTATTGGTCATGGTGGATAAATTCACCAAATGGATAGAGGCCAAACCTGTTAAAACGGCCGAATCCGGACCGGTGATAGACTTCATATCAGGGGTAGTGCAGCGTTACGGTGTCCCCCACAGTATCATCACTGATAGCGGCACCAACTTCACGGTAGATGAGGTCAAAGAATGGTGCAAAATCATGGGCATTAAGCTCGATTACGCCTCAGTCTATCACCCTCAAACCGACGGCCAAGTCGAACGAGCAAATGGTCTAATCATGAGCGGCATTAAACCCAGACTAGTGCGGTCCCTTACGGAATCTAACATGCACTGGGTTGAGGAGCTCGACTCCGTACTCTGGGGGCTGTGGACCACGCCGAATCGTACTACCGGATTCACACCATTCTTTATGGTGTACGGCGCAGAGGCAGTCTTGCCCTGCGATATTATACATGACTCACCTCGCGTGCGCATGTATGTAGAAAGAGAAGCCGAGCTCGATCGGCAGGACAGTTTGGACGCATTGGAGGAGGAGCGCGACGTGGCAAAAGCTCGTTCAGCATTCTACCAATAGCAGGCTCGAAGATATCAAAGCAGGGAAGTACGGGCCAAATCTTATAACGTTGGTGAACTAGTTCTACGCCTGCCGGACAAGAAAAAGGACAAACTCAAGCCCAAATGGGAAGGTCCCTTCATCATCGACCAGGTCCTGACCGGCGGAGCATACCGTCTGCGAAACTCATCGGATAACCGACTCGAGCCGAACCCATGGAACGCAGCCCGTCTCCGAAGATTCTACGCTTAAGCGCCGGACTCCAAGTTCGTCTCCTTCCTCCGTCCACATTTTATATTTTTGCTGTCTTTTATTTCTCTCCTTCCTCCTCCTTCTTCTCGATGCCTCTAGAGGCTCATTTGCACTTTTTTCGCACATACTTGACGCGCTGTCCACGCTCATTATACCTAGGGGCTTCTTTAACAGAAGCTTATTTATGAGGGCTTCATGCCCAACACATGCGTTAAACTTCCGCATGTACTTTTTATTCACCATTATATGCATCGATATGACTTAACTTTTGGCCAAGCTGGGTTGCCTGGCTCCTGTGCTTACCCCTACGTCCCCGATTGTTCACCTAGGTGGTAAAGGGAACACCTCTGCAATTGTTACTGCCGGGTCAGCCGGATGTGTACCTTAGACTGGGTGAAGCTGAAATCTAGCGTTCTTAAGGGAATATTCGGTTGGTGAACTGAAAGATGATTTTTAATTATTTACCCATCTGCCCCCAGATGATTTTCTACTTTCATAGCAGCTTTGACATGCACTTTAGGGCATGCATCCCAGCGAAAGGAACCCTTAACGGAACTATTCTCCCTGGAAGATGTTTCTCACTACCCATGTAATATAACATAACTAGTTGGGCACTTGTCTGATACAGCAACAATGACCCCTATGCCTTGTCTCCATGCATACCCCGGTTCTTATATAACCACGACGGTATTCGGACACACTCCGAACTGTTGGGTCCGGAGGTCGAAGCGAAAAGGTCCGCTATGACAAACGATCTACAATCCGGCTAGAAGACACTTTTTCATGTCATATTTTTACATAGTCAACTCGACTCATTGTATTCCTCCTCAATGCCATCTAATAGGCTATCTAATTTACAATCTTGCTGGGAATACTTGGTGGCCAATTCTACTTGGCCGTACACTAAGCTTACAGGGATCTCCATCCTATCCGGCCCCACAGGTCCGACCTCGGCTATGTGGTTTGGGTCAGCCTTCGTGTACCGCGTCTTCACCATGGCCCAGGCCTCCCTGGCGCCTTGACGGCAGGCTGATATCTTCCATAGACGGAAGCGCCTCCGTGCTCCTTGAAGCCGCTCTGCCAGCTCCCCAACGCCTTCGGGTAGGGAGATAGATGGCCACAAGGCCTGGCCGATGCTTTTCATCACCTGCCGGACTCGTTCGTGCAGCTGATGCAGTTCGGGAAGAAGATCACCCGAAGAACTGGGCATCTCCTCCTCAAGACGACCTGTGAGCAAACCTACATACATGTTTATGTTAGTCGCCTTCCTCGCCGAACTCTTTCAAAGTTCGTTCAAGCACTTACTGAAAATGTCGCAACGAAGCTGCCGATTCTCCTTTACGGAGTCAGACAACTGGGCACGAACATCCTTTTGTTCCTCACCCAGCTTGGTGCTGGCATCTTGGAGGTTATTTTTCTCCTGCCGCACCCTTGTAAGCACGCTCTCGCCGGCCTTTAGATGGCGTAAGAGCTGCTGTTTGTCCGGATCTAGTCCGGCGCCATCTGCAACATTTTTGTCAGATTTACACACACGCCGCACTTCATAAACTATTTATCTTCTGAAGCATATATTACCAGAGGGGGTCTCTGTAGCTCCCCCTGTAGCGGCTAGTGCGGCCTCAAGTTGGGCCTCGCACTCTTCAAGCTCCTGGGACAGTCGGGTATTCTTTTCTGTAAGATCCTGCACAACAAATGATCCTTAAATCAGTTATTCTAACTATTTTAAGTCTCGAGGGCTACTGGCATATATAACTGTCAAATTTCCTTACCCGTATGTCCTTTACATACTGCTCCGTGGCTCTGGCTAGACCATCTCGAGCGGCACGAAGGTGCGCATCTCCCAAATCGAAGGCATTCAAGGCCTCATGGGAGAAACACGTGTCACGAAGAACTATCCGGCGGCGCCTGTGATTCAAGGCGCTCTCCACCTTGGAGTTCGTGGCGAACAACCTGTCGGCATCCTCTGTCGGAGGAGCATCCGACGCACGTGTCGTGCTCGCCTCAGCCTCTGGACCCGGCTTTGAAGCCTGGCCGGTGAAGGATCGATTGGCAACCTCTCCGGACTCAGTCCAGCGAGCGCTCTTTTTCCTGAAAAGAGCACCAGTGTTAGTACGCCTTCCAAGAGTCAATCCTGGAAGTATGGTGACACGCCTTACCGTTGCGGCGGAGTTTCGATCCGGACCGCACTTCTTTTTAGCCTGCGGGGCCGCACTGCCCTCTGTTGGCCAGCCGCCGCGGGCTCGGCTTCCTGCCTCGAAGGCGCCCCTTGCGAAACACCATTGGTATACGGTGATCAAAGATAAGCATGGATGGGTCATTATCAGGGTTTTGGGATCTCGGTCTCAGTTACCTGTGAGGCTGGAAGTATTCCGGGGTAATCAGTCGTAATGGCAACCAAAGCATTGTCGATGCTAAGTTGATAGAACACCCCGTCGATCAACTCCACCTGTATATTCGGATCTTCTTCGGAGGTCAGATCGAGGGACCGCTCCGGATCCTCGGGTTGTGGGGGCGGGCTGTGTATCTTCTCCACAGTCCGGCGCAGTTCCTGCGCAAAAAACCAAGAAATGAGATATTTAACCACGGGAACATGGATCGTACAGGTCACAAAGATGTTTGCTTACCCAGCTTCGAGGATTATTCGAAGAAAACTCCTTCAATGGATTGACGCGGAGGAAATCCTCCTCCTCTCCTTTATACATGGCAGACAAGATCTTCACCAGTTCGGTGACCGATCCTAGCCCTTTGCGGCCGTGGCGAGTGGCATCGTCCTCCCCGTTGAAGTCCCACATGGGGTGGCCCCTGTATTTAAGCGACTGCACTCCCCTCATAATACAGATTGCCATGACTCCGATCATGGTCAATCCGGCATGAGCCAGTAACCTTATTCGGCTCATCAAATAGAGGACATCCCAGTCATCTTCCCTCCGGAGGCTTCGAGGGTGCCAGGTTAGGCGCTTCTTCAGAGGAGCATTGCTGAACTCTGGAAGGCCGATCTGAACAGGATCCGGCAGCGCGACGTCCTCCATATAAAACCATTCCGAAGGCCAGTCTTCGGACGCCTTCTTTGGGGTTCCGGATAGGTATCCAGTCCCGGCGATGCGCCATAGCTCGGCTCCGCCCACTTGATATATTGACCCCTCGTGAGAACGGGGTACTAGGTAGAATAACCTCTTCCACAGCCCGAAATGAGCCTCGACGCCCAAGAATAGCTCGCAGAGGGCCACGAAGCCCGCAATGTGCAAAATAGAGGCAGGCGTAAGGTGGTGCAGCTGGAGGCCGTAGAACTCCAAGAGTCCCTGGAGAAACGGATGGATTGGAAATCCGACTCCTCTTACTAGATAGGAGATGAAGCACACCCGCTCTCCTTTGGAGGGATCGAGGACGCTCTCTGCCTGCTTTCCGCCCTTGTAGGTGGCGAGTCCGGCTCGAACCGGAACCATGAAGGCCGGGGGAAGGAATCCCTTGGCTTGGAGTATAACTAGCTCGCTATGCGGGACTGAGCATCTCTCTTAATTTCCAGGCTGAGGGCTGAGAGCCCGAGAGGAGGAGCCGCGTCGACTGTCCATGATGGAATGGGCTTTGGTCAGAGGCGCTCTGATGAAAGCTCGCGAAGGGGAGATGGTGTGACTCAGATCTAGATCCTCGCCACTTTTATAGGCGACTCATTTGCGCAGCTAGGGGGGTAAGTGTAAAAATACCCTGGCCTTTCGCATTCATTCAAACACGTGGAAGATGGCCATTACTGGGCGTAGAAGCCAAGGAGCGCAGCATTTATCAGAAGCCGGACACTATTCGACAGGTATATGGAATTGGAGAAGAACCCGCCTCGCAATGCCGAGGACAATCCACGCGCCGGACTCATCATCATTGAAGCCTAGTTCGGGGGCTACTGAGGGAGTCCCGGATTAGGGGGTGTCCGGATAGCCGGACTATCATCACGGCCGGACTCCTGGACTATGAAGATACAAGATTGAAGACTTCGTCTCGTGTCCGGATGGGACTTTCCTTGGTGTGGAAGGCAAGCTTGGCGATACGGATATGTAGATCTCCTACCATTGTAACCGACTCTGTGTAACCCTAACCTATCCGGTGTCTATATAAACCGGAGGCTAGCTTCTAGGGTTTAGCCTCCTTGATCTCATGGTAGATCTACTCTTGTACTACCCATATCATGAATATTAATCAAGCAGGAATAGGGTATTACCTCCATCGAGAGGGCCCGAACCTGGTTAAAACATCGTGTCCCTCGTCTCCTGTTACCATCCGCCCAGACGCACAGTTCGGGACGCCCTACCCAAAAAAGGGTTGTACCCAATTGCGAAGATGGCAACACAAAACTCGGTACCGTACTTGAATTGCTGCAGTGGAAGGCAGAGAATGCTGTGCCTGACAAAGGATTTGAGAAGCTACTGAAAATATTGAAGAAGAAGCTTCCAAAGGATAACGAATTGCCCGACAGTACATACGCAGCAAAGAAGGTCGTATGCCCTCTAGGATTGGAGGTGCAGAAGATACATGCATGCCCTAATGACTACATCCTCTACCGCGGTGCGTACAAGATCTGAACGCATGCCCGGTATGCGGTGCATTACGGTATAAGATCAGACGAGATGACCCTGGTGATGTTGACGGCGAGCCCCCCAGGAAGAGGGTTCCTGCGAAGGTGATGTGGTATGCTCCTATAATACCACGGTTGAAACGTCTGTTCAGAAATGGAGAGCATGCCAAGTTGATGCGATGGCACAGTGAGGACCGTAAGAAAGACGGGAAGTTGAGAGCACCCGCTGACGGGTCGCAGTGGAGAAAAATCGAGAGAAAGTACTGGGATGAGTTTGCAAGTGAGCCAAGGAACGTATGGTTTGCTTTAAGAGCGGATGGCATTAATCCTTTCGGGGAGCAGAGCAGCAATCACAGCACCTGGCCCGTGACTCTATGTATGTATAACCTTCCTCCTTGGATGTGCATGAAGCAGAAGTTCATTATGATGCCAGTTCTCATCCAAGGCCCTAAGCAACCCGGCAACAACATTGATGTATACCTAAGGCCATTAGTTGAAGAACTTTTACAGCCGTGGAATGGAAACGGTGTACGTACGTGGGATGAGCACAAACAGGAGGAATTTAACCTAAAGGCGTTGCTGTTCGTGACCATCAACGATTGGCCCGCTCTCTGTAACCTTTCAGGACAGACAAACAAGGGATACCACGCATGCACACACTGTTTACTTGACACCGATAGTATATACCTGGCAAGCTGCAGGAAGAATGTGTACCTGGGCCATCGTCGATTTCTTCCGACCAACCATCACTGTCGAAAGAAAGGCAAGCATTTCAAAGGCGAGGCAGATCACCGGAAGAAGCCCGCCATGCGTACCGGTGATCACGTACTTGCTATGGTCAATGATTTACACGTAATCTTTGGAAAGGGTCCCGGCGGACTAGCTGTTCCGAATGACGCTGAGAATCACGCACCCATGTGGAAGAAGAAATCTATATTTTGGGACCTACCCTACTGGAAAGACCTAGAGGTCCGCTCTTCGATCGACGTGATGCACGTGACGAAGAACCTTTGCGTGAACCTGCTAGCCTTCTTGGGCGTGTATGGGAAGACAAAAGATACACCTGAGGCACGGGAGGACCTGCAACGCTTGCACGAAAAAGAGGGCATGCCTCGGAAGCAGTATGAAGGTCCTGCCAGCTACGCTCTTATGAAAGAAGAGGAAGAAATCTTCGTTGAATGCCTGCTCAGTATGAAGGTCCCGACTGGCTTCTCGTCGAATATAAAGGGAATAATAAATATGCCAGAGAAAAAGTTCCAGAACCTAAAGTCTCATGACTGCCACGTGATTATGATGCAACTGGTTCCGGTTGCATTGAGGGGGCTTCTATCGGAAAACGTCCGATTAGCCATTGTGAAGCTATGTGCATTCCTCAATGCAATCTCTCAGAAGGTGATCGATCCAGAAATCATACCAAGGCTAAGGAGTGATGTGGTGCAATGTCTTGTCAGTTTCGAGCTGGTGTTCCCACCATCCTTCTTCAATATCATGACGCACGTCCTAGTTCATCTAGTTGACGAGATGGTCATTCTGGGCCCCGTATTTCTACACAATATGTACCCCTTTGAGAGGTTCATGGGAGTCCTAAAGAAATATGTCCGTAACCGCGCTAGGCCAGAAGGAAGCATCTCCATGGGCCATCAAACAGAGGATGTCATCGGGTTTTGTGTTGACTTCATTCCTGTCCTTAAGAAGATAGGTCTCCCTAAATCGCAGTATGAGGGGAGACTGACTGGAAAAGGCACACTTGGAAGGGACTCAATAATATGCAGGGACGGATATTCTTGGTCTCAAGGACACTACACAGTTCTACAGAACTCTACCTTGGTGACCCCGTATGTCGATGAACACAAGAACAGTCTGCGCTCCAAACACCCGAAGCAGTGCGACGAGTGGATTACATGTGAACACATCAGGACTTTCAGCAGTTGGTTGGAAGCATGTATCAGAGGTGATAACACTGTTTATGATGAGCTGTACTTGTTGTCCAGGGGACCATCTTTGATTGTATTGATTTGGAAAGGATACGAGATAAATGGGAATACATTTTACACGATTGACCAAGATCAAAAGAGCACCAACCAAAACAGCGGTGTCCGCTTTGATGCAACAACCGAGAGGGGAAAGGACACATATTATGCTTACATAGTGGACATATGGGAACTTGACTACAGACATGATTTTAAGGTCCCTTTGTTTAAGTGCAAATGGGTCAATCTGTCAGGAGGCGGGGTACAGGTAGACCCACAGTACGGAATGACAATAGTGGATCTGAAAATTCTTGGGTACACTGACGAACCGTTCGTCCTAGCCAATGATGTGGCACAGGTTATCTATGTGAAGGACATGTCTACCAGACCGAGAAAGAGAAAAGATAAGGAAGCGAATACATCATACGATGAGCCAAAGCGCCACATAGTTCTTTCAGGAAAAAGGGACATCGTGGGAGTGGAGGACAAGACAGACATGTCTTAAGATTATGAAAAGTTTCATGAAATTCCTCCCTTCAAAGTCAAGGCTGACCCTAGCATCCTGATAAACGATGAAGATTATCCATGGTTACGACGCAATAAGGAAATGACACAAGCGAAGAAAAAGTGAAGACTTTCTCCCGCAACTATTATGATGATACCATGCCAACTTTGTAACTGACGAGTATGATACCATGCCAACTTTCAACTTTTTCAGAGTTCATTTGAAATGCTTTAATGTCTTATGGTTCGACCCTCGTAATAATTAAAAATAGCAACAACAAGTTTTTTGTTGTAAGTAGAAACAAAATAAAATAAATAAAGCAAGAAAGAAAACAAAAAAACAAAAAAAATGTTTTCAAATTTGAAAACTAATGGCACTAATAGAAAGTTTATAATTTTCCTAAAACTAAAAGAAAAAAGAATTAAAAAATAAAGCAAAAAACAAAAGAAAATAAATAATGGAGAAACCAAAACAAAAAACTGGAAAAAAAATAAAAATAGCAACAATAAGTAAAGAAAACAAAAAATCAAAAAAAATGCCTCCTACTGGGCCCCCACGGCCTGAATACGACATGAAACCCTACTATGGGCCAGGATTCAGGCCCGCAGTAGGCCTAGAAGGCCCATCAGGCACAGCAATAACAAGTAGGCCCGAAAGCCTGGGGTGGAGAGGAGCTCGAGAGGGGTGCGGCAGTGGGGCTTATAAACCACTGCGCGCCCCTCTCAACTAGCGAGGTGGGACTAAACTTTGGCCCCGACGCGGGCAGCACAGGGGCCTTTGGTCCCGGTTGGTGGCACCAACCGGGGACTAAAGGGGGGGCATTGGTACCGGTTCGTGGAACCAACCGGTACTAAAGGCCGCCGCTTCCCGCCCTTTGGGCTGCCAAAAAAGAGGCCTTTGGTCCTGGTTGGTGGCACCAACCTGGACTAAAGGGTGCATTAGTCCCAGTTGGTTTCACGAACCGGGACCAATGGCTTTGCTATATAAGCAAACACTTTGCAAAAATTTAGAATCTCATCGCCAGTTGCCCCCCCCCCCGAGGACGCTGACCCTCCTCGACGCCGCCAGGCTGCTCCACCTCGCCGTCGCTGCCGCCGCCGCCAAGGCCGTCGCCCCAACCCGCGCCGTCCTCGTCGCCGACCTCCCCGAGCCCGCGCCCCGTCCCGCCCCCGCACGCCGCCCCGAGCCCCTGCCCCGTCGTCCCGCCTCCGCGTGCCGGAGCCCTCGCCGCCCCCACCGTCACCATCGTCATCTAGCCGCCCCCGCTGTGAGCCGCCCCGCCGCACCGGCTCTGTTTTTTTCATTTTTATTAGTTTAATTTTTTTGTTCATATATATATATGTAATGTATATGTGTATGTATGTGGCTATGTGTATGTAGATGTTCAAAATGTATAAAAAAATTGTTCAGAGCATGTTTTTCTTTATATATGTATTTTTTGTTCATATGTGTATTAATGTTTTCGTATATGCAAAAGATAGATTTTTAGAAAAGTTAGGTTTTTTCTGTTCATAGATTTTTTTGGTGATATTAGTTATTGTAGAATATGCAAATGTTTGTATATTCATATGAACAATTTATTAGGCAAAACCTTTGTTTTTTTCGAAATTTTCTATTTGAACATTTTTATTTGAAAACAAGCAATACTAAAAGAATGAGAGGAAAAAGGAAAATAAGAAGAGGAAGAAAGGAGAAGAAGAGGAGAGGAAGAAGAGGAGAAATAAATAAGAAGAGGAAATAAGAAGAAAAAGAAGAGGAGAAGAAGAAAGGAATAGAGGCTAAACCCTAGAATCTAGCCTATGGTATGTATTAATTAACCCCCTTCTTCAAATTAGACGTGGCAGATGTGGAATGAACTCCTAGAACCAGATCGCATTAAAGCAATTCAAGAGGAATTGGCGGGATTCTTTCTTGACCACGTCATCAATAAAGCCGGAGAATACCATGTGGAAGTTGATTTCAAATGCTAGGGGACTGTAATTGAGAGATCTTATATATTGTACATGTATGTAGCCAGTAGCGTCAGACGTACATGATACGAAAACTTGTTGTTCGACCAATCTCTCGGAGAAGGAGAGGTCGATCAATCATTTCTCTCGGTATGCATGACAAACTTCTGTACTCGATGGTTCCCTTCATTTTCTTACTAGCTAGCGTGTCGAGGGCCATATGTATATAGTACGTAGCGTCGACCAAGCACGGACATAAGAGAGGACACTTCTCTCTATTAATTAGCTAGCTAACACAATATATGAAACACCTAAATTAACCCCCAAAACCCCCAACCCCCCCCCTTTCAAAAAAAAACAAAATCCCCAGCCACTAGAATGCTGACGCGTGGATGCCTTTTGGTCCCGGTTGGTGCCACCAACCGGGACCAAAGGCCCCCCTGCCTGGGCTCGGCGCACCGGCCACGTGGAGGACCATCTGTCCCGGTTCGTGTTAGAATCGACACTAAAGGGGGGAGGTATTAGTAACGACCCATTAGTCCCGGTTCATGAACCGGGACTAAAGGCCCTTACGAACCGGGACTAATAGGTGTTTTTCTACTGGTGTGCCTGGGCTCGGCGCATAGGCCACGTGGAGGCCCATCTGTCCCGGTTCTGGACTGAACCGGGACTAAAGGGCCAGGGCGTTAATACCGACCCTTTAGTCCCGGTTTAGGAACCGGGACTAAAGGCCCTTACCAACCGGGACAATAGGCCCTTATTCTACCAGTGGAGCTTGTTTAAGACCATAAAGAGCTTTGTGAAGTTTGTAAATGTGATCAGGTTTCTTGGGATTAACAAAGTGGGGAGGTTGTTGAACATAAACTTCATACTCAATTTCACCATTAAGAAAAGAACTTTTGATGTCCATTTGATATAAAGTGATATCATGATGATTGGCATAAGCAAGTAAGATGCGAATGGATTCAAGTCTAGCAACGGGGGCATATGTCTCACCATAGTCCATACCTTCAACTTGAGTGTAGCCTTGAGCGACGAGACGGTCCTTGTTGCGAACAACTTGTCCATCTTCATCCTGCTTATTCCGAAACACCCATTTGGTTCCAATTGCATTGTGCTTCTCATCGGGCTTTTCAACCAACGTCCACACTTGGTTCCTCTCAAAATTGTGTAGCTCTTCATGCACGGAGTTCACCCAGTATGGATCATCAAGGGAATCTTCAACCTTCATAGGTTTAATACTAGAGATGAATGAATAATGTTCACAGAAATTAGCCAAACAAGTTTTAGAGCGAATAATTGTCCCGGTTTGAATATCATCAAAGATTTGTTCGACGGTATGATCTCTTGAGACTCTTACTCGAATTCGTGAGAGCTTTTGCTTGGGTCGGGGTGGAACATCCTCTTCATCGTTTTGCTCTTCTTGTTGTGTTTCTTTATTGTTGTTGGCGTTGTTGTTCTCTCGTGGAGGTGGAGAGGGAGGTCCATGAGGTTCATCTTGTTGTGCATCCTCGTTTCCATCGTCTTGATGCGTCCCACTTGTGGATGCCTCCAAGTCAACTTGCGGTTCACCTTGGCACGATGTTGAGGCTTCCACATGGACTGACGAGGTACTCCTTCACTTCCGTTGGTTGAATCTTGCCAAAATACAAGTCTTGTATTGCTTCCGAAGGATCTTTGTCACCTACATCAATTGGCAATTTCTCTACTTGCGAGCCGTTAGATTCATCAAACTTCACATCTACTGTCTCTTCAACCTTTTGGGTGAAATTGTTGTTGACACGGTATGTGTGAGAGTTTGAGCCATAACCGAGTAGGAAACCTTCATGAGATTTAGGAGCAAACTTTGAACGACGATGCTTATCAAGAATATAGCACTTTGATCTGTGTAACCGAAAGTATGCCGTCTTGCCGAGTATCTTGTGAAGATATAGATGATTCATTGCATGGCAAGCTATCTCAACCGCTTCCGCCCAAAACTGTTTTGGCATCTTGTACTCATCAAGCATCGTTCGCGCTATTTCGATGAGCGCCCGGTTCTTCCTCTCAACAACATCATTTTTTTAGGTGTGTACGTAGCCGATAACTCACGTGAAATCCCCTCTTCCTCAAGAAAGGTGTCCACATTGGCGTTCTTGAACACCGTTCCGTTGTCGCTGCCAACCTTCTTGATCTTCACTCCAAATTGATTTCACGCCTTCCTAGCAAAGTTCTTGAAGTTTTTTGGACCTGCGATATATCATCAAGAAAGAACACCCACGTAAATCTTGAAAAATCATCAACAATGACCAAACCGAATGAGTTACCACCGAGACTCTTGTAGGCATTGGGACCAAAAATATCCATGTGAAGTAGCTCGAGTGGTCTTCTCGTGGTCATGATGGTCTTCACGGGATGACTTCCTCCAACTTGTTTTCCTACTTGGCAAGCACTACAAAGTCTATCCTTGTCAAATATAACATCTTTAACACCAAGGATATGATCACCCTTAATAAGCTTGTCCAGATTTCGCATGCCCACATGACCTAACTGTCTATGCCACAACCAGCATTTAGAGGATTTAGCAATTAAGCAAGTTCTAGGTTGAGCCTTTTTAGTGAAGTCAACAATGTATAGATCACCTCTATGTATGCCGGTAAAGACCATATTATGATTATCTCTTCGAAAACACTTGGCAATCTACGTCAATAAATAGGACATTAAAACCGAAATTGGCTAGTCTAGATACAGAAAGTAAATTATAGCCAAGAGATTCAACAAGCATACCATTTTGTATGGAGCTGTCGTGTGAGATGGCCACCTTACCGAGGCCAACCACCTTACCCTTTGAGTTATCACCAAAAGTGACATACTTTCGAGGGTCGTCGTTTTCAGCAAGCTCACGAAACATATCCTTGTCTCTGATCATGTGATCGGTACATCCACTATCAAGACCCATTAGTTTCCTCCAGCCATGTAGCCGCCAAGGTTAGCCATAAGATCAAAGTGTCTCATAAACTCATTGAGATCATAGTCACTATCATCATCCTCAACATTGTATCCATGTTCAACATCATCTTGTGATTGATCATTTCCTAGAGAGAGTGATTCATTAGTTTTGTGATCATGACAATGTGCATCTCTATGAATTCTAACGAGTTTCGAAATGATGTTGCTAATGATTTCAACATCTCCTTTGGCATGCATAAGATTACTAAGCTCAAATAGACAATAATCAAACCTAGGATCATTAGGACTCATCTTATTCAAAGCAATGGACTTGTGAAGAATCTCATCTAAAATTTTCAAGGATTAGTTTGGAAATTGTTCCTCAAGGAATTTCCATATAGTGTAAGCACATTCAATAGTTAGCAAGCAAGCAATTAAATTTCTAGGCAAACCTCTAGTGATAAGATTGATAGTTCTAAGATTGTGAATCATACCAAGAGACTCATCGGGGTAGGATGCAAGGGTTCAACAAGGGGCTCACAAGGAGTAGTAATGTACTTTTTCAAGTGATATTCATTGAAAATTCCAAGCATCTCATTTTTCCACTCATTATAGAATTCTCCATCAAGCATAGGCACTCTACATCTAATACTCCCAATCGTAGACTCATCCATCTTTCTCTAATGGTGTTTAAACCAAAGCAGTGACGACCAAAACTCTGATACCAATTAAAAGGATCGAGAAGAGCTGTATAGAAGGGGGGTGATTAGACCCTCAACAACTAAAGGCGACAGTTTTAGGATTTTCAGGTTGGAAATTAGCATAATATCAAGCATACACAATACAATTCAAGCAAGCATGAAAAGACTATATGAGTTGTGAAAAGTAAAGCATGCAACTTGCAATAAAGTAAAGGGATGGGATTGGAGTGTGCAAACGCAATTGGAGACACTGATATTTTTGGCGTGGTTCCGATAGGTGGTGCTATCGTACATCCACGTTGATGCAGACTTCAACCCATGAAGGGTAACGGCTGCGCGAGTCCACGGAGGGCTCCACCCGTGAAGGGTCCATGAAGAAGAAACCTTGTTTATCCCACCATGGCCATCGCCAACGAAGGACTTGCCTCACTTGGGTAGATCTTCATGAAGTAGGTGATCTCCTTGCCCTTACAAAACTCCTTGGTTCAACTTCACAATTTTGACGGAGGCTCCCAAGTGACACCTAACCAATCAAGGAGACACCACTCTCCAAAAGGTGTGTTGATGATGAACTCCTTGCTCCTGTGCTTCTAAGGATAGTCTACCAACACTCAACTCTCTATCACAGATTTGGATATGGTGGAAAGATGATTTGAGTGGAAAGCAACTTGGGAAGGCTAGAGATCAAGATTCATAAGGTTGGATTGGAATGTCTTGGTCTCAACACATGAGTAGGTGGCTCTCTCTCAGAAACTGAGTAGTGGAAGTATAGGCACGTTCTGATGCCTCTCTCCGCAAATGGAGAATGGGTGGAGCGGTATATATAGCCTCCGCACAAAATCTAGCCATTACACACAATTCACCAAACTCGGTGGGACCGAATAGTGAAACTCTGTCAGAACGATTCAGTTAAAAATGTGAATATTAGAGTTTTCGGTGGGACCGATAAGGTCAACTCGGTGAGACCGATGTGCTAGGGTTAGGGCAAAACCTCATCTCAGTGAGACCGCTTGCCTGAACTTGGTGGGTCTGATTTCAGCAATGATCAAACAGAGACCTGGTCAGGCAAACTCGGTGGGACCGACCGCATATTCGGTGATACCGGAATAACTAGAGAGGGTAACAGAGAGTTTGCAGGGCCATCTCGGTGAGATCGAGATCCCATCGGTGAGATCGAACTGATTAGGGTTTCTGGCAGTGGCTATGTCAAGTGAACTCGGTGGCACATGATAGATCAAATTGGTGGGGCCGAGTTTGACCTTAGGTTTAGGACATATGTGGAAATGAGAAAGTGGTTGAGGGCTTTAGAGCATATCACTAAGCACTTTGAGCAAGCAAGCCATTAAGCAACATCTCATCCCCTTTTAATAGTATTGGCTTTCCTATAGACTCAATGTGATCTTGGATTACTAAAATGAAAATGTAGAGTCTTGAGTTTTTGCCAATGTGTGTCCTTAGCATTTTGAAGGGGTTCCACATCCTCTTGTCCTGCCAATTCAATGTTAAACACATCTGAAATACACTAGGTAGAAGTATTAGTCCAACAAGAGATATGTTGACATTAATTACCAAAACCATCCAGGGAGCACTTGTGCTTTCACTGTTGTAGTGACTGGCTTTCGTTCTGCTTCAATCTATAATATTTTGGCCCGGGGGGGGGGGGGGGCAACCCCTTTCGTTCAAAAATAATATTAATAACATGTTTTCTCCTCCTCAAAAACAGAGGTACAACGATTGCATCTGAATGGATGGCTCTTATCCCCGTCTTGGGGACTGACCCAAATTGACTTGTCAAGACAAAATTGAATCAATGGTAACATGGAAAAATTGGAGCAATTTTGCTGAAGCAACAAACAACTCTGCTAAGGGGAATGGTTCTCCTCTGCCCGTTGAAGCCGGCAACCTCTCCTCCCATCCCATCGATGGAGCCAAGGGAGGGAGAATTCTGGCCTTAGCTGACCATAGCAGTCCTAAAATAGGTAGTGAATGTTCAGAATAAGAAGGGGTACAGTTTACCATATATACTGATATCTTCTATCTCAATTTTTAGCTTCTTCAAACCGCCAGATCAATTTAGTTTTCGGACTGAATCCTCTTGACCATGTTTACTGTGGCCTAGTTCTACCACCACCACTGCACCCTGGTTATTAACATCATCTTAAGTTAGTTTAATGCCCTTGTTTTTATCTGATTAGTTTGCTCATAATATTCAGCGCACATCACCTGAAGCCTTGTTTGTAATCACGTATGAATCTGTTTCATTTGCCTGACCTGACCATGTTCCTGTAATGATGATTTCTCACCGTCGTTAGTTCATTTTTGCAGCGGTCCTAGCTCCTAATTTGATATGATCCTCGTTGTTTAATTTTTGGTTTCAATGAGTGGGAGTTGAAGAATAATGCGATTCAGTTTTACTAGAATGATTTTCTCTGTTCTGGTTGGAAACTTAATATTTCTCCTGTCATTTGTAGAAACATTACCTATATACAATTCCTCCACTGGTATGCATTATTTGAACAACTAATTTCCCGTGCTATATACATGTGAAACTGAATAATTTTAATATGTAATGCATGGTTGTATATATGAATTACAAATGGTCTGTCTCCATGCAGCTAAACTACTAATTGTTCCCTCAACTCATAAGAGCACATATATACATCACAATTCACAAATAGTCTGTCGTTGATACACACAACATGGCACTCTTCTTTCCCGATCCAACTTTTACTTCAGGCTGCAGCATCACTGTCATGGCCTGCACAGAGAGGGAAAATTCCGTAAGAGCCAGCCTTGATAAGTAAGATTATGCTTAGCACATTGCTAATATAATAGGTGCAAGTACCAATCAACTTAATCTCTTTCCACGTAATTTCACACATCCCAAAGGATATAATGGTTCACACTGACATTAATTAAGTAACGCCATACTAGGAAGAGAACTGTGACCTGAAGAGAGAAAAGAATACCGGATTATTTTCGTGGAGAGGGCGGCCTGATTTGATCTCCCTATCTTAGCTATCATGCACTTTCTCCTTCCCCCGATCTGTTGTTAATCGTCGGTGTACTTCCCGCTCCTTGTTTCCATCTCCTGAACCAGATGCAACTGCTGCTGCTCCTTGTTCCACCTGTGCAGACATTGTGGCTGCAGCATGGAACACATAATAGAGGAACGATGCAATCAATATGGCAGTATGGAACACATAATGAGTTAATAAAGCATAAGTTCGAAAAAATACATTAAGATAATAAGTGTTGAGTTATTTTACCTCCACATTCGATCAAGTGCTGGGACAGTGCATCCCTCACCCTGATGGCGTCCTCTTCTGCTACCTGGCGCACTTGCTCAATGTAATTATACTCCTGATCACTTGGCATGCCTGCACCCTCCTCCTCCTCCTCCATGTCTATCACTATGTTATGCGACATGCAGCACACGTAGATTGTCATGAAGGCGTACTTCTGATTATTTATATTCCACCCTTCTCGCTGCAGGCACTTCCACGTGTCTTTCAACCTTGCCAGTGCCCTCAACGCGATGGTTGTGGCTCCAGCATGTCTTCTGTTGAACTCCACTTTGGAGTCTGAGAGTGACGTATCATTCTCCAACTGGTAAGGTGTGAGGAGCCAGGGACAAAGAGGGTACCCTACATCGCCAATTATGTATTCCCCAAGTTCCGATCCACCCCCTGATAATGCCTTCAGCCTGCTACCATTCAGCAAGTTATCAGCGCGATGGTTAACTCGTTCACACCAAGACATGATCCTACAGTAACCAATGGCTCACCAGAGTTCATCATTATCAGAGCGATCGCTACTCCATCTTGTAAGGATAACACTCTCCCATCAAGATAGGTGTGATCCCTTGCCATCATATCTTCGAAAAATGGGATCCTGACCAAGCTGCAGAAGTAACTGAAGGTGTTGCTTCTCATTTTGTACACAGACTCAAATCCTTGTACATCTACCATACAAGATGGTAAGGTTTCTGCATGGAAGAAGAATACAAAAGGTGGTTATAAACAATCTCTAATTTGCAAGCCAATGGAAAAAGTATCACTCTAGATTTGTCAAAGTCAGCAGAACAAGTAATTAGAGCGACAACACTTTGCAACATGCGGGAGTGCAATCAAATTAGAAAGTAATAGCCCTCAAACAACCCACACATACAGCTAGACTTGTGGCTAAAACTTAAACTGTATACCTAGAACAATCGGACAACCATGCTTATATGTCCTCTGAAATGATGTAATCATGTGGAAAAAACATGTATCGAATATATTCAGTCATCATGCAGTATATATGGTTGAAAGGCAGGAGATAAAATCGAATGATTTATAAACAGGCAGAGTCGCTCTCAAAAGAACTAAGACAAAGCACACATGTTTGATTTTCTTTACCTGAAAATAATATGGTAGATCTGCTAATATTTGAATCCAACTTGAAGTTGTCTCCCCTTGTATATACGACATACCATTTCCTTAGGTTGTCTCCATCAGGCGCATATGCCTTGACATGCTCCACATGGCTGAACTTGTCCCACTCGGGACCAGATTGGCCCGCGGCTATCGAAGCGAGCAACCACAGCCTGCAGAATAACTGCAAATGCCTTGGCTTTATACCACACATGTATTTTGGGAGTTCTTCCATGATGTAATCCTCAAGGACCAACCTCTCGAGTGAAGGCATACTATCTAGCACCTTCAACTTTGGGCAATCAGTGATGGTAAGCTTCTGCAAATTGGGGAAATTGCTGATCCTCTCTAGGTCAGGGTTTCGAAGCACGGTAAGCTCAACAACAGAAGGAAAGCTCTCAAGGTAATTGAGGTGTTGGACATCTTGTACAGCTAAGTCCCTCAAAACCCTTGCATTGGAGGCAAGCCCGGGAGGAACATGCCTTAGTTTGCATTTTGCAAGTATAAGCTCCTCCAAACGGGGCATGGCTTGCACTTGCTCCTCCCACTCCCACTCCTCCCATTCCACCATACCACAGAAGTACATCTTGTTTAACCTGGGAAATGGAGCTGCCGCGGCCTGCAAAAATCCAGTTCCAACACGCGTGATGCATGGAGCGCGTTCAACCTGAATCGCCTGCAGGTAGGGGAGCCGACACAACCCATTGGGAAGTTGTGTGCAAGAATCCAGGTCAGCTAAACCTAGAAGCTTCAAGTTGTTTAGGGGAACTGCGGTTGACATGGACATCATCCAACTCGGGAGTTGCTGGCCAAGATACCCCTTGATTATAAGATTTTCTACAGTAGGTGGAGGGCAGAGCTCATTGAACACCTTCTCAATTCGTTGCTGCTCTTCCTTAGAGACACATTCTTTCTCTTTGACCAACCCATTATATCCCAGTTTGCTGGTGCCATACAAGAATAGGTTGAGAAGATGCATTTTATCACCAAGTCTGGCATTAGCAGCAAATGAAGCAGTAGATACATTCTCCAATTCAGTTAATTCAAGAAATCTGAGTTGGGAAAGAGGCCCCAACTCGTCCAAACTGCACCAATCACCATCCATATGGGCTCGAAACCCAACCAGCCTCCTCATATTTGTTAGACTCCTGAACCCTCTAGGTATCGTACTTGCTTTGGGAAGATTAAGTAACCTTAGTTGACTAATCTTGAGAATGCCTTCAGGAAGATTCACTAAATTTTCACATCCACGAAGGTCAAGGAATTGCAATAGTTTCATCTTCCCAAGTTTCCCTGGAAGTGCAGATATATGAGTATTACTAGTGTCAAATACCTCAGGTGCTTCAGTTGATGCAACCACTCAACTGATGCAGCCATGTTTGTATATTCCATATGTAGAGTTCGTAGACTACGAAAAGTAACCAATGAATCACCGGGCTTCATCTTAATCTCGATTATTGAGATAAATGTTCTCACTAAATGCTGCTCCTGAAAAGATTTCCAGTGAAGTTCACCGGATTGCAATCCATTGGTATCTATAGTCAACGGAAGAAACTTTTCTGTATGAAGTTTAGATAGAATATCAGTGTCTCCCTCGTGAACTACGAGTGCTTCATCTTTAGTCATATACTGAGCAAATGAACGAACAACATCATGCATGCTACAATAATAATGATCAATATATGATTTATCTGGCTCTATGAGGTTCCTAGATATCAGCTCATTGTAGTAATTTCTTCCAAATTCTTCTAAATCATTTGAGTTCCCATGAATAAATCCTTCGCTAATCCACATGGAAATGACTTGATCCACATGAAACAATGCTCTTTTAGGAAGTAGAGAGTAGTATAGAAAGCATTGCTTCAGATAAGGAGGCATATCTTCATAGCTCAAATATATTGCATAGTTGAGCTCTTGGGGCATTCCAGTTATTGACCATTTAGAATCATCCAAAACATTCTCCCAATCACGTCGTAGCTTCCCCCTTTTACGCAAGAGTCCTCCCATTACTTTGATGGCAAGTGGTAAGCCATCGCATTTTTGTATAATTTTCAGCCCAACATCCTTCAGCATATTGATGTCGTCTTCATCTATCTCACTCGAGAGTACCTGGAGACATGCATATGAATGGACCGATGCATTTAATTTACTATGTACCAAGCTCGCTCAAATAAATCACTTAAGAGACAATAGGACTACTTGATGTAGCGGTCTAATTATGAGGGTAGGTTTGACTATGTAAATATTCCAAGTACATAAAGGACTTGTCAAAAGGAAAATATTAGAAATGTATTTACTCAACTTGGTCCTATGCACCGAAGATTTATGCAATGACTTCCACATACACAGTACACACTTTATACCCAGAAAAGAAATTTTCCTTCCTTTTCTTTTTACAAAATTCCCTCCATTTCCTTATACAAGGCCACTACAAGAAATACCTTTTGCATCTATACAAGGTCACCAACAGTAATCGGCGTAAAAATTAATTATGTTTTCTCATACTAGCAACCTGTTTAATACTTGCATGCATGCAATTATAATAACACTGAGCTACTTCCTACCCATTCCTTCCTTGCATTCATGTGGTGTATTAATTATCCCGGTTAACGAAAAAAAAGTTGTTTTGGAAAGAAGTCATTAATGTTTACCTTGGTACCTGTAATGTGAGTTTGTGTCCTTGTATAGGGAATGTAGGGAATAGAATGTATTGGCAAAAAATATACTTTTGACAACTCTTCCATCACATATAGAAAATTATACCCTAAATTTCGCAGAAATTATAAAATTAATAACACGAGGCCTAACATTGGAGCCTAAAATATGCTTATAATGTTTTTAGCAAAACTAATACAACTTTTAGTCTAGTCAATTCATATATGATTTTTCTTGTGTTGGTAGGAGGTTCAGAGAAAAACATTGGCCATTTTAAAATAACTTTTCATCTCTATTACATATGTCCTATGGTATTGGATGAGAAACTGGTCACTTAGACGATCTTCATTCCGGAGTTTACAATAAAAGACTGAAAATCAGCAACAATTTACTCACTACATGAATATACAACCCATAGGTTTTCAATGGTAAAAATGATACATCTTTTTATTTTTCTAATAACTAATTAGATTCGGCAGAATAAAATATTAGTGTCTTGAATGTGTTTCATGTAGGCAAAAATAAAATATGGAAACCCAGCTGGTGTTGTGATATATTCCCTTGCTTAGCACGATGCTTTGTTGACACTGTCAAGGTTAATATGAACACTACAAAAGCATTGAAAGACACTTACATTCGAAGAGGTAATAGTACATATAAACCATTTTATTACATGTAATCAACGCCTCTAGTAATTTGGAAGCATCGTAACATTTCTCTTAGGCCCCTCCCAATGCTCCACCTTATATAGGTGCTAAGGCTGCCATGTAGGCAAAAAATCTGACGTGGCAAGGTAATTAAGAGGAGAGATGACCCCAGGAAGAAATAACGCCAAGTGCGAGAACCTAGGCAAAACAATTAAATGGAAGAATCCCACCAATGCATGAAGAACTTTAGTTACAAAATCATTAAATGAAGGATACTGAGACCAACAAGTTAAGCACCTAATGCATTAGGGTCTTTAGTTGCTAAAATATTTAATATGCTTAGCACCTCATGTAAGCACCAATGCATTGGAAGCAGCCTTAGTTAGCTACATAGTACTAATAATAAGTGGAAATAGACTATTCACTTTATTAAGAAATTAGTGTTTAATTATGTACGGACCTGCTTCTTAAGCATCAACCAAGCGTCATCGGGCCCTAACATGTTGACGTGGTGGTGTGGCCATATAGCTTTCACTCCTCGGGCGACACCTTCATCTCTAGTAGTGATGATGACACGGCTACCTGGAGCAGCAGAATTGACTAACGGTGTTTTGAGGACATCCTCCAATGCTCCATGGTTCCACACATCGTCCATTACTAGGAAGATCTTGTGACCAATCAAGGCGCCCTTGAGGGTTCGTTGAAGCGTCGTCTTTGCATCTCCAGCTGGCTGGGGGTCTCCTCCGGCTTCGATGATGGCTCTTTTTAGCAATTCAACATCACTAAAGTTTTTGTTGATGCTCAACCATATCTTTTTGCTGAACTCACCTTGGATGGCTTCATTAGTGAAGACCTTTTGCGCAAGGGTGGTCTTGCCAATCCCACCGACACCTACTATGGCGATCACCATGATGTTGTCGCTGACCTCCTCACTTGTTTGCATGATCTGGGCCACCAGTGCTTTTGTGTCTTCTTCGATTTTCTCCCCAACCACACCTGATCGGTCAAGGTCCCCCACCGTCTCCCGGCTTGAACTACCATGGCGAGTAGCATGGTCATTGCTGCTATGATGATCCTCATAGGACTGAAGATTGATAAAGTTGAAAGCAGCACTCCCTTCCTTGATGGAGTCGAGCTTCTTGTTAAGCGCCTTGATGCGGGTGCCGATTTCATGAGCATGGGATGGATTCCGCATGCAGAAGAGCAAGGGATTGAAACACCCCACATCTACACTACTGGATGATCCACGCCCCATAGCCTTGAGCTGGCAGAGGTCGAGGATGTCAGTAGCTTCGTACATGGCACGCTTGAGCTGCCCCACCCACTCCTGGACGCTCACGTCAGTGATGTTTCTCCTGTCAGCGTCAGCCAGGAAGTTCTTGAGGTCCCGAAGCTTGTTGTCCATCTTCTCAATCTCACCAGAGACGCCCAGCATCGTCCCCACACCTTCTGCTGCTAGCTGCGCGAGCATGTGACCCACGTAGTGTGCAAATGCATCCAGCACCATAGCCATTGGTTGTACTTGGCTACTTGCTGGCTTTTGCTATAACAATAAAGGTAAGGTGAAAATTAAGCCCGAGAGAGAGACAATGAAAACAAGAAGCTTAATTAGCTAGGTGTTAAGAGAGGGACGAATTGAACTTGAACTAACCTTTGGGAAGGGTGGATGTTCTGCTCGTTCAGATAAGGAGAGGGAGCAACACGGCTCCTCTCGGCAAGTCCTGGTTGTCCCTGAATCTACAAACACCAGCCTCACCATGCACGATAATGGCTGGGTGGATGAGGATAAGATGAGAGAGGACACGGTTAACCATTGACTATTCTCCGTTCAGTGCTTCATTTCGTACCACATCTACATATGCTCTTCCGTGTACAGGCAATTGATGTGAACCTTGTGGCCAGGTGCTCGATGAACACAATCTCCGGTTTGTGGACAAGGAGCTACTATGTATTTCCTTTTTCTTTTTCTTAGCCATACAAGGATTACATTACATGCGGTGTCAAACAGCCAGGAAATATACAGGTGACGGGTTACATTTGTTTACAAGCACACACACTCTCTGGCTATCCCTTGAGCCACAGGTTCCACAGCTCCCTTCTCTTCCACCCAAGGGGATACACAGCGTGCCTGCAACCACAGATTACTTAGCTCCAGAATCATTACCATCCAAGCAGGATGATGAAGGCGCACTGAACGTTTGATCAACTCTTAGAACGGTCAGTTAGTGCCAAGGCACAAAAACTCTGGACTTTCTTACTTGGCTGCTTCATTTTTTTTACCATAAGAGTAGCTCGTTGCATGTGGATGAGAAGAGAGAGGACACAGTTTTTTCGATAAAGGGCGATTTTATTATCTCGAAATGTAGCATCAAGCGGATACAAAACATTATGAGTAACACCCGGCCTCTGCATAACTAGGATGCACACAGCCCAACACGAAAAGTCTGACAAAATGAATGGAAAAAAACGACAAATCGGCGACAGTAGAGTCCTATAGACCGACACTATGCCTATGTCGCAAGGGATAGTGGACCGATCCGGAGATTATGCTGCCACCCATGCTGGGTAAAAACCACCGTAGCCACCTGCTCCAACTGCGTACACACCGCCTTGAACAGCGGTTGGTACTCCACTTGTTGTAGCGTAGACCACGTACGAAGCGAGTGCGTACAACGGAAAATAACCTGCAAAGGAGAAGCATTTTTATCATTGAAAACCAAATCATTTCTACATAGCCAAAGCGACCATAGTAAGGCGTATGCTCCCACCTGTATTAGCGTTTTGAATCTATTTGGAATACCGTCCAACCAGTGACCAGAAATATTGGCGACACTTGTGGGCGGATACAAATTTGACGCTATTTGGATGATTGACCATGTAGTACGTGCGAACTTGCATTGGAAAAAGAGGTGTTTGATTGTCTCTTCATGAGTACAAAAACAACACTTCTTACTCCCTGGCCAGTTGCGTCGTGCGAGGTTGTTTTTGGTTAGAACAACTCCCCTACGAACATACCACATGAAGATTTTAACTTTTAGTGGAATCTTCGACTTCCAGATTTTCTTATTGTTACTCACCGGTACCTCAGAATGCATGAGTGCACGGTACATAGAGTCTACTATGAATGACCTTGATGTAGTAAGGTTCCTGTAAAACACATCCCGGCCTTGTCTAATATTAATCGAATCCAGACGGGATAAAAGATTGTGCCATGACATAAGTCGGGGGCCAATCAAATCCCGCCTAAACGAAATATTGGGTGGGGATGAACTGAGCACTTGCGCAATAGTATTATTCTTTTCGCGAGCAATGTTGTACAGGGCTGGATATTGTTCTCGAAGACTGGCATTGCCTAGCCAGATGTCTTCCCAGAAACGAACCTCCGACCCGTCCCTTATCGCGAAAGACCCAAAGCGAAAGAGATGTTTCTTTGCCGCCATTAGGCCAGCCAAAAAGTGCGAGTCGCCAGGTGTCCAATATGCCTGAGACACTGCCTTTTGGCCTTGATACTTGTTGCGCAGCATGGTTTGCCAAACACCATCCTTAGTAAGAAGTTTGAACAACCATTTACTAAGTAGGGCCTCATTCTTGATTTGCAAGTCATGAATTCCAAGGCCACCTTGGTCTTTCGGCCTACAAACCACACTCCATTTGGCCAGTCTATATTTTTTCTTTTCACCGTCTCCTTGCTAAAAGAATCTGGATCTAAAATAGTCCAGTCTTTGCAGGACCCCTTTTGGGAGTTGGAAGAAAGAAAGCATATAGAGAACCATATTTGTCCACATATTTTCACTTATGAGTACAGAGATTGGTCGACAAAAATCCGTCGGAAAGCAGCCGGTCAATCTCCAGTTCATGGATGTATGTTGTGGGAATTACGTGTTGCATTCCTCAGGTGCTGTTGATGCTCAAAATTGGCACAGTCATAAAATTAGCTTAGGTTATATCAAGACTAATTCAAACTTATGATTGGAAGTCACCTTGGAATGTCTCTCTTCGAGAAGATCCAGATGGATATGAAGATGTTCTAAAACGGAGCTCGGATGCAAAAGTTATGACAAGTTCAGAGATGCTCATATTGACATCACATTATGAAATGGCCAGAAAATCAATTAAGATGGCCTCGGATGGAAAATGTATCAACACGAAAGTAATGCGTCTCGTCGCAATGGTTGATTTTTATATAAAAATCGTCTTAATCCGAGGTCGTATCCTGTGGAGGCAAAACAAGGTCAGAAACAAAAGCTGCAGAGTCATTTCGGACCGACCGAGTTGATTTGATCGATGAGACCGAGTTGGTCCGAAAATTTAACAGAGAGCTGGCACTGTTCACTCGATAGGACCGAAGCAAACCAATCTGTGAGACCGAGTTGATTCGAGAAATTACAGAAGGATACAGAGAGTTGGCAACGTTCACTCGGTGAGACCGAAACGAACCAATCGGTGGGACCGAGTTGATCCGGGAAATTACCAAAGATTCCTGTCCGAGTTAGGTTAGGGTTTTTGATGTTTTGGACGGAATTTTTAGTCCTTTTCTTCTACGGGAAGTCCAGCCGCCTCATAAATAGATGAGAGGTGACGGCTGATTGAACGACACACAATCGATCAATTCATATACCACTTTCTATCTTTAATGTTTTCTCCTTAACCCTAGTTCTTCTTCTTCCTCGTTCTTCGTCTGTTCTTCTTGTTGCAGGGAGGCAAACCTCGAGGCCCTAGGGGCGATCAGGTCGACCTAGGGCAGCCCATAGCCGCTGCGTGCCCTGACGGGGTCCCTCCCGGGCGTGTGGGGTTTCGGGTCCTCAAAAGTATCCACCGGGTTGCCTGTGTACCGGGCTTCCGGCCGGGTCCCCTTTGACGTGAGCTGCGGTGCATAACCCCCGTCGTCGAGGGTACACGGTGACGTGTTCTTGTGCGAACAGGTGCAAACTCACATATATATGATGTATAGGAGTGGGCCATGTCTTCAACTATACAAGGCAACTAGGAGGTGGGCCCAATACACAGATATGCACAACACATATACTCAACACCCCTCCGCAGTCGAAGCGGCAGTGCTGCTGACGCAAACACTAGACCGAAACTCCTCAAGTGACGCCGTAGGCAAGCCCTTGGTCATGATATCGGCAAATTATTGTGAAGTAGGGACGTGTAAAACACGAATATGACCAAGGGCCTCCTGTTCCCGAAAAAAATGAATATCCAACTCATGCGTAGATGATGCACCAGGTTAACCAAGAGGTAGACCGCCGAGACATTGTCGTAGTAGACAACCGTGGCATGGTCAACAGGGAAAGAGAGCTCCTGAAGCAGCTGGCGAAACAACGAACACTCGGCTAAGACATTGGCCACCGCACGATACTCAACCTCAACACTGGAACAAGAGACCGCAGGCTGCCGCTTGGACGACCACGAGATGAGTGACGGTCGAAGGTAGACACAATAGCCCGAGGTGGAGCGACGAGTCTCAGGGCAGCCCACCCAAACTGCATCGGAGTAGGCGGTGACGGCGGTGTTGACGGAGACATGACGTCAAGAACCACAGTGCCATAGACATAGCGGAGACTCCGCTTGACAACGGCCCAGTGAACGTCCCGAGGAGCATGCATATGGAGACACACCTACTGCACGACATACTGAATCTTTGGTCGAGTCAGAGTGAGGTACTCGAGAGCACCAACGATAGACCAGTAGAAAGCAGCATCCGAAGCAGGAGAACCATCCGTGGCAGAAAGCTTGGCCTTCGTATCAACAGGCATAGCAGCGGGCTTGCAGTTAAGCATGCCAGCGTGCTCCAGGAGTTCATGATCGTACTTTCGCTGATGAAGAAAGAAGCCATCCAGACGGCGCACCACCTCAACACTGACGAAGTAGTGCAAAGGACCCAACTCCTTGATGGCGAACTCAGCGAGAAGATGACCCGTGAGCTGACCGAGGAGACCAGCCGTACATGCCATCAAGATGATGTCGTCGACATAGAGAAGCAAGTAGGTGGTATCGGAGCCCTAGTAATAGAGAAGAGCGATGCGTCCGAGCGGGTAGAGCGGAACCGAAGTTGGTGTAGAAACGCCACGATGCGCTGGTACCAAGCGCGCGGAGACTGCTTGAGTCCATACAAGGACCGCGAAAGCAGGCACACGTAGTCGGGAAGCGCCGGATCAACAAACCCGGTGGGCTGCTGGCAGAATACCTGCTCCTTGAGGTGACCATGGAGTAAGGCGTTGGAGAAGTCCATCTGGTGCACCGGCCAAGCACGGGAGACCGCAAGGTGGAGAACCATGTGTATCGTGCCAGGCTTGACGACCAGAGCGAAGGTGTCGGTGAAGTTGATGCCAGCATGCTTTCGGAAGCCATGAACAACCCAGCGCGCTTTATAGCGATCAAGGGTACCATCGGGATGGAGCTTGTGTTTGAAGACTCACTTCCCGCTAATCACGTTGGCATGTCGGGGAAGGGGAACAAGCCGCCACGTCCGGTTGCGCAGTAGGGTGTCAAACTCCTCTTGCATCGCAGCCATCTGAGCGGGTCATGAAGAGCGGCTCGCAAGGAGGACGGCAACGACGATGGCGTAGAGGTGGATGCCGCATGGATGTAGTCATCCGAGGCATAGCGCGATTTCGGGAGAAAAACGCCCGCACGGGCGCAGGTGCCGGCCATGGGAGAGTCGGCGGCAGGTGGGGCCGATGTGAGGGCGCCGGGGCGCCATGGTCGCGGGCACTGAGGCCGCCGCATGTGGCAAAGGGGCCGCGGGAGTCGGCGGGGTCACGGGCACCAAGGGGGCCGCAGGAGCTGCGGGAACCGTGGGGGCCGGAGGGGCCGCAGCCACAGGGGCCGCGGGAGGGGGTGCTGGGGGCGCCAGCACCGGGGCCAGAGGGGCGTCGCATGCGGGGGGAGCGCCTCAAAGCCAGGGGCGGGCCAAGGACGGTGCACGAGCGCCCTGGGAGAGGCGTCGAAGAGCGCGCGTCATTAGTGGCGAGAGGAACAGCCGGGGGTACCTGCTGAAACGGAGACACATGCTCAGCAAAGTAAACGTGCGGGGAAGTCAACACATGGTGGGAGACGGGATCATAGCACCGATATTCCTTGGAGTTTGAGGGGTAGCCGATGAAGATGCAAGCGAAAGAACGTGGTGCAAGTTTGTGAGGAGCAGTGTCGGCAGTGCTAGGATAGCAAAGGCACTAAAAAATTTGCATGCCATCATAAGACGGGGGTGTATCAAAGAGAAGATGGTGATGTGCATAGTTCCACCATGGGCGGCAGGGTCGAAGGATAAGAAGAAGGGATGCAGTAGCGAGTGCATTCGGCCAGCAGCAAGGCGGCACGTTAGCATGAAACAAGAGCGGTGCGAACGCAGTCATTTATAGTGTCAATGACGCATTAGGCTCGACCGTTCTGCTCTGAAGTGTACGGACACGTGAGACGAAAAACTGTGCAATGGTGCGACAAAAAAGTGCGGAAAGCAAGATTGTCGAACGCTTTTTCATTGTCAGTCTGAAGAGCAAGGATGGGACGCCCAAACTGTGTGCTGACATGGGAGTAAAAAGCCGTCAAAGTGGAGAGTGTATCTGACTTTCATGGCAAAGGAGAAGTCCACACATAATGAGAATAATCATCAAGGATAACTAGATAATATAAAAAGCCCAAATTACTAGGAACCGGAGAGGTCCACACATCGCTATGAATCAATTGAAAGGGAAAAGAAGCAATGGTGGTGGAGTTGGCAAACATGTTTGCCGACACGACAGGCATAACAAGTGTGATCCTTTATCTTATTACAATTGAAACTGAACTCCTAAGAATATGACGAAGTGTCACGTGGTTGGGACGACCCGAACGAGCGTGCCATAGATCGATGCCGGCGAAGAGAGCAACAGGTGAGGTGGTGGTGGATGAAGGCGAATGCACCAGATAGAGCTCGTCGGGGCTATCACATCGGGTACCATCCCGGTTCAAGCATCCTTAGCACAAAAACCAAGCTCGTCAAATTCAACAGTGATAGGATTTTCACGAGTTAAACAATGAACGAAAATAAGATTCTTAATAAGATGAGGAGACAAAAGTATGTTAGACAAAGCTATAGGCATGGAATTAGAAGGAAAAGAAGTGTGCCCGACATGTGTGATGGGAAGTGTGGAACCGTCGCCGACAATGATGCGGCAGTCGGTGTTGATGGGAGTGAAGGAGGCAAGATTACCAGGATGAGCAAACATGTGAGCCGTGGCCCCGGTGTCCATGTACCAATAATCGCCTACAGTGTAGTTGTTCGGTGTAGGAGAGATGTGCAACGCGGCGAGGAGCGCCGGATCCCAAGGCGCCGGCAGCAGGGCCGGCGAGGGGGACGGGGCCACCATAGGGATGATGTAGCCGCCGCTCAGCTGCGGTGGTGGGTACCCTCCATAGGTCTACGGAGCCGCGTAGTACGCCTGGTGCGCCGGTGGGCGCGGCACGGGAAGCGTCGGCGCAGGAACCCATGGAACCAGCCAGCATGGTGTATGCATGGACGACACCGGTCCAGGGGTTGTAGCCGGAAGCCCATGGGGGTGGCACCTGGAGCTACTGTTGTTGTTGCTGACGGGGCTGGACGGCCTGCTGCGGCTGCTGCTGCTGACCGCCGCGACGACCACCATGCCGGCCACCGCGGCGCCGTTCGGTGGGAGGTGCAGGAGGCGCGTGCGGGCCATACGGCAGCAGGAGGAGCCCCGGCTGCTGGGGCGCTGGGTACGGCGGTGGTGGGGCCGGATAAGGCGCCTGGTGGCACGGCGGCTGCTGGGGCGCTTTGGCAGCGGGACACGTCGGGGGGCCGCTGGTGGTGGTGCCGTCGGCGAGGGCGGTGTGGATGGCCCGCGCCTTCACCTGCTTCATCGGCCACTCCTCCAACCGGAGGTATGCAACGAACTTGGCGACGGACGGGTTGGGGATGAGGGTATGGTTCACCATGGCATTCCTGAAGTCCTCATTGAGGCCGGCGGTGAGCGTGCTGAGGAGGAGGTCATCATCGATCTTCACGCCAATTTCGCGGAGCTCGTGAGCGAGAGTCTTGAGGCGGCGATAATAATCGTGAACGGAGCAGTTGTCCTAGTGGCACCCAAAAAAACTCTTGCTGCAAAAAAAAGTGACGTTGGAGTTGGTTGTCGGGGAAGAGCCCGTTCAGCTTGGTCCACATGGCCCATGCATCATCACCGTCCTGCACAACCGTCTGAAAGAGGTCCGGCGAGATGGTGAGGAAGAACCACCGGATGATCTGGTGTCGATGGTGGACCAGTCATGGAACTCGGGGACGAGGCCGGAGTCGACGATGCCGTCCACATGATCAATGAGATGATACTCCCGGAACACGAGGGAGAAGTATGTCTTCCACGTGTAGAGGAGGAGTCCGCCTGAGAGAGATGAACCGGCACCCGCTCGTAGATGTTCAGGTTGCGGATGTCGTTGAAGTCGGGAGGGTTAGCGTCGGCGAACGGGTTGGAGTTGGTGGACGGAGAGGACATGATGAACGACATGGCGAGGGTGAGGCGGCTCGGCGGCGTGGGTGTGGCAGCAGCAGCGGGCGGCTTCGGCGATGCAGGATGGCAGAAGCGGCTGGCGAGGCGAGCGGGCGATGCGGGTGGGCGGCGTTGGGCGATCAGGCGAGGCGGGCTGGCGAGGCTAGTGGGCGATGCGCGTTAGCGGCGTCAGGCGAAGCGGGCAATCAGGCGAGCGGGTTAGCGAGCGGGCGGGCAATCGGGCGTAGGGCGACAACGAGGATGAGCGGGTTGGCTGGAGATCGAGCGTGGCTGGGATGCGCGCGACAGGGATAGGGAGGAGCGGCGGCCGGTGCAGGAGGTGCGCGTGCGGCGGCTGCGAAAGCTAGGGTTAGAACTCGGAAACTAATACCGTGTATGTTGTGGAAATTACGTGTTGTATTCCTCAGGTGCAAACACACGTATATATGATGTACAGG
Organism: Triticum aestivum; assembly: GCF_018294505.1. Taxonomy (NCBI): domain Eukaryota; kingdom Viridiplantae; phylum Streptophyta; class Magnoliopsida; order Poales; family Poaceae; genus Triticum; species Triticum aestivum. The sequence continues at coordinate 758,944,303 of NC_057813.1, read as the reverse complement.
AGTGGGTCACGACCTCAACTATACAAGACAACTAGGAGGTGGGCCCAATACACATATATGCACAACACATATACTCCACAATGGACAAGGAGCTATATATTGTTTTTCTTTTCTTTTCTCTCCATTTCATATAAGTAGCTGGGATTACACTGCTATGCATTTAATTTTTAATTAGTACTTGTCGAAAATGCGTAACAACATATTACAATACGTATTTTATTAATTGCCTGCGAGTAATACATTCGAGATTCCTTTCTGTTTATCGACACAGACATCACAACACGGCCAAACCGACGACTGCGTCCTGTAGCCCTGCCATGCTTGTCTCCCGGACTTTTCTCCCATTCCTTCAAGGTAGGTCACTGTTTAGAAGAACGCTTCCACAAAACAACAATTATTTCTTCCACGCCAACCACAAGTTCCACAAAACATTTTTCGTGTATTTTATAGTCTATACTATACATGGATATCTCAGATTTTTTTTAGTATGTGGTTGCGAGACAATCAGACAATTGTACCTTGATATTCCTGAGATTTTATTTTTTTTTGGATAGGAGGTTAAACCCCGGCCTCTGCATCAATCGAAGCATACAACCATCTTTATTAATTATTCCATAAAGGTCCGACAAGAAAATACATCAAGCCACCCGAAGCCACCTCTCACACCTATAAACTCGATAATATGGAGTTTCCTCACCCCCTATATCTAAAACATGTGTCGTCGCCGATCCATCCACATAACGCATCAGGACCAACAGCCGGTGCAGCAGACCTAAAGCGCGCACCAAATGCACACGTTTTAGAAGCAAGCCGACATCATTCTCGGACCGTTGGCCAATCTTCATGATAGAGATCTGCATCATCCTTGCCAGTCCAGACATCCTGCCAGTCCAGACATCCGTCGACGCCACCATGGCACCCAACGGCACCACCGTCTTGCGAGCATTCACCCCGACACGAAGACTCTGGAAGATCTGTCGTGCGTAGCACCTGCCGACCTGACATGACACAACGTAGCACCTGTCGACCAGGCATGACTTGACATCTACACCGAAGCTCCGTGCAAGATTTAGTCACTCCACCTCCTGCCTCTATCTTCTAGCGCTGTTGAGGGAGTCCTGAACTAAGGGGTCCCCAAGTGTCCGACCTATTTTCTACGGGCCGGACTGGTGGGCCGCATTATGATCAAGCACGAGGTCAACCCCGTGTCCAGATAGGAAATCTTCATTATCTTGATGTGTCCTCCAATTCAAGATTAGATGTCTCGGTGTGATTATTCCTTCTTTGTAACTGACTATGTGTAACCCTATGACCCCTGGTTTCTATATAAACCAGAGGGTTTAGTCCGTAGAGGCAAGGAAAAGAACAACTGTAGGCATACCCACCTAGGGTTTAGTTTATCTAATCTCGTGGTTGATCGACTCTGTAATTGTCATACACTATCCAATATAATCAAGCAGGACATAGGGTTTTACCTCTTAGAGAGGTCCTGAACCTGGGTAAACTTCGTGTCCCCTGTCTCATGTTCCTTATTGATCCAGGATCCACAGCTCGGGACCCCCTACCCGAATCTGCCGGTTTTGACACTGGCATTGGTTCTTTCATTGAAAGTTTCGATGTGTGATCACCGAAGGATCGATAGCTCGCCTCATCATCAACAATGGCATCGTCTCTGGGGACACCTTTGTCCCCAGCCAGCTCTTCGCATTCAGCGGCTTTGTCTGGCGCGCCAATGGGACCAGTCATCTAGACTGGGTTGATAGCTTCTCCCCTGGGCACCGGATCTGGTTTGGAAACCTGGAATATGTCACCAACGACCGGGGCGATCTGATCTTCGACTGTTTCTCGGTCTTGTCCTGAGCACCTGCAAACATTAGGGGGCTCATTTTCAGAGCCTCTCCCCAGCCCAATCTCTAGTTCCATCCTCTCTAAGTCACCGGTTCCAAACTCAGTCGCGATCTCAGCAGCCAAGGACGGGGTGTCAAACCGCGCCGGATTGACGTCCCTTACCCCGCCCCGGGAGTCAACCCAGGCACAATTAGGATGTCTGAAAACCGGGAGTCAACCCCGGTCGGACATATTACTGTCGCTCCGGACTCCCCGTCGAACACGAGCTCGGCGCCAGTGTCCGGACATCCGGAGTTGACCCATACCGGACTCGCCCGCGCCTTTGAGCCAAAGGGTGCCTCCGAAGACAATATTAATAGCAATCCTGCCCATCTCACGCTACTAAGCGAAGCGTTGGATCAGATCCAGTCGATGACTATCGCCAAAGATTCGTCTTCAGCCTACGCTTGGCCCATTCTTGAGGCCGGCCTCAAGGAATTTTGCGACCCACTCACCACCCACTTCGTAGCCACTATCGAAGATTTAACTTACATGCTAGCTAGACTAAACTTCTGATGAAACGAACGGGATGGACGAAGACGTCGAAGACGCACCCAGCCAGACCCCGCCCACCACCGGGCATTGGACGGCCACCTCCACTTGCGATGTCTATATGGTGGACACTCCCAAGAAAAACGACAACGACACCCCCAAGTAGGATTAGGATGAGCCCGTCGAAGAGCCACCAAAGCTCTGGGGACCGCATCGACGGTGTAAAGGCGTAGGGGAAGGGAGAGCAATATAGGTACCGAGGAGGATGACACCCCGGGTAACGTCGACGGACTCAATGACCCCGTTGCCCCCAAACACCAACCGTACAGATCGGGGGAGCAGGAGGGCATTACAATCCTAAAGATCCCAATGACTCCAAAGATAGTAACTATCTACCCCTCTCTGAAGAGGACGTCAGCCTCAGTGACGAAGAATTGATCATCCCCGAGGATCCGCTGGACCATGAATGGTTCAAGTGGCAACTTATTGCTACTGCTTGCTGCCTAAAAAAGAAGCAGCAGCTACTAAAGGCCGAACAAGAAACCCTCAATGGCAGACAGATGAAAGTCCTTGCAGCCGAAAAGGGATACGGCTATGAGTGGCAAACCAAGAGCTATAGAAAGCGCAAATTGCAACCACAGTTTGACTACTAGACTCTCGTGCCTTCACCGCCAAGATACACTCAGGCAGACCAACCCGACCGCCGACCTCGAGGACGGGACAGGACGGCTACACACTACTAGGGAAAACCTTATACACATGAGCTTACTAGTAGCGCTGGACAAAAGACAACGCTGCTGCTAATTAGCAGTAGCGCTGATCCTGTTAAGCGCTAGTACTAACACCTTAGCAGTAGCGCTGCTTATCAAAAAGGCGCTACTACTATGAGGGACCAGACGGTGCCACCGACGGTAGCTGCAGTAGCAATGTTGCCCAAAATCTAGCACTATTGCTAAGTGTTTAGCGCTAGTGCTTTGTTTTTCAGCACCGCTGCTGCTAGTGGGCCCCACTTAGTAGTAGCGCTCGTGTGTGACTTGCGCTACTACTAATGGCATATCAGCAGTGCTTTCTGGTATGCAGCGCTACTGCTAGTTGCGGCTGGTGCCACCTTTTCACCCCTCCCCCTCCTCTCCCCCACATTGCCCTCTCTCCCCCTCCGTTCCTCTCTCCACTCTCCACCATTGTTGCTCTATTTCTCTCATCCTCCTAACTCTCTTCTCTCCTCATTAATGTCCCCTCCGCCATAACTCTCCTTCATAAATGGCCTCTCTCACATTTCTTTTTTGCTACCTCTCTTCCTCTCCTCGTTAATGCCCCCCTCCACCATAACTCCTCCTCCATTAGTTAGATAGCTAGCTTCACCTCTCCTCCCCAACAACTAGATCTAGCTAGCTATTTAGCCATCCACGCGTGCTCTTTCGATCGGTCTCTCCTCATCTCTCTCGATCGATTAGTCTCTCTCGGGAGATATATAGGTGAGTAAAAAAGTTGTTCGTTTCAAGAATGGGAATATGCGTGTGAATGAGAATATGTGTGTTTGGGAGTGTGACATGCCCTCGAGTTGCTTATGTTATGCAAAAATGTCGATCTATTTCCATTTCGGTGAATTTCAAGCAAACTCAATATGTCCTATTTTTAGGCAAGGTCATGCCAAAATATTATATGACTTTGAAGCATGCATGCATTATTTATTTTATAACCATTTTGCTTGTTATACTGTGCAGTCGGTCATGAAGGTGAGTGGATGGAAGGTGGAGCGGTACATGCAATCCGCGGTGAAGGACATGTATGCAAATAATCGGACTAGGATTAGATGTCCTTGTGCAAGATGCAGGGAAGGAGTCCTTTTGGACCCTTTTGATCGTGGCACTTTGAAGGTGCACCTGCTGATGAATGGTTTCATGGATGGCTATACTCAGTGGGTAAGTGAAGAAGATGATGATGATGAGGATGTCGAAATGGCAGGGAATAACGACATGGGGCTAGACGAAGAGATGACTGATCGACACGAAGACGATGGTGTTGGACATGGCGGTGGGGAAGAGTCCGGAAATGATGGCGGCGGAGAAGATTCCGGACACGGCGAAGAAGAGTCTGGACATGGCGGAGAAGAGGCGGTGGTCATGCCGCAGTCTTCGATGCTACTAAGTGCAGTCGTGCAAGACCCTCATGTTCAAGACCTCCTTCGCAAGAGTACGACTAGGGAGGGACCTTCTTCTAGAGAGGAGGCCAAACTGGCTCAACTTGAAGTAGACTCGAGGACTCCATTGTATGAAGGTTGCGATCCCGAGGTGACCCTCTTGAGTTTGACGCTCGAACTTCTAAAGACGAAGGCCAAAAACAAATGGACAGACAAAAGCCTCGATGAGCATTTGAAGTATCTACATAATAAAGTTCTTCTCGTGGGGAACCTGTGTCCTACTAGTGTCGAGGAGGCCAAAAAAAACATTTTCCCTTTTGATTTGCCAGACATTACGTACCACACATGCATCAACTATTGCATCATTTATCGGGGGGAGCACGCGGAAAAAACCAACTGTCCAGTGTGCAATGCTTCTCGATACAAGAAGGCAGGAAAGAAATCTTCTCATAAAGTTGTATGGTACTTTCCGATCACTCCCCGTCTGCAGCGGTATTTTGTAGATCCTAAGGAAGCAAAGCTCATGTGCTGGCACGCGGAGAGGAAGAAGCCCGACGATGGAGATGATTCGAGGGTGAGACACCTCGTAGATGGTAGCCAGTGGAGAGCATTCAACACCATATATAGATTGGCTGCAGAAGATCCAGGGAACATCGTGCTTGGTGCGAGTACTGATGGCATGAATCCGTTTGGAAACCAGAACACCAATCACAACACATGGCCCGTGTTTGTATGGATGTACAACCTCCCCCCATGGAAGTGCATGAAGACAAAGTACATACACATGTGCATGCTGATTCAAGGGCCAAAACAACCGGGAAATAGTATTAACCTGTATATGGGGCTTCTTCGAGAGGAGCTACACACCTTATGGAAATCACCGGCATGGACATGGGAGGCCAGCAAAGGAGAGTATTTCCATATGAGAGCCGCTCTGATGATGACCATACATGACTATCTCGGTTACCGGTAAACCTCAGGCTAGGTGTGCCACGGATACTGCGGATGCACGAGGTGCATGGATGATACAACGTCTCAGCAGCTTACGTCAACGAAAGATGGCGTGTCTGGGAAAATCGTGTACATGGGGCATCATAGATGGCTCGAGAAGGATGACCCGTGGACAAAGCGTGGAGATCTATTCAATGGGTTGGCTGAGCTTCGAGGACCTCCACGTAAGAGGAGCCGCGCCGAAATCGACGAGATGTTGAGAAACTGGGAACAATGCCCCGCGCCGGGAAAGATCAAAAAGGCGACACAGCCGCTGCTGAAGGTATGGAAAACAAGGTCTGTTTTCTGGGACTTGGAGTACTGGCCCAATCACGACATGCCTCATTGTATTTATCAAATGCATATTACGAATAATGTCCTCGGGAGCTTGCTTGGCACACTGATGAACATGCCGGAGAAGGCCAAGGATGGGCCAAAGGCAAGGAATAACTTAGAGGATTTGGAGATCAGGAAAGACCTCCACCATAAAAAGTGGATGGAGGAGACGGAGACGGAGACAGAGGAGGGGGAAAGGCGCAGAAAAGTCAACAAGAAGGAGGAGAATTATTTCCCCCCTTTTTGCTTCACCTTAAGTGCGAAGGAGATCGATCAATTCATCAAGTGCCTTATGGGAATCAATGTCAGCTCCGGTTACTATGGGAATATAAGAAGATTTCTAGACCCCAAGAAGAAAAGGTTCAGCGGGATGAAGTCTCATGAGTGTCACGTGATGATGACGCAGATACTCCCGGTTTCCATTAGAGGGATAATGGACAAACACATCCATTACACGCTTACTGGTCTCTGCAACTTCTTCGATGTTATCTCTCGAAAGTCCATAAGTGTGAAGCAGCTCTGAAGGCTACAGGAAGAGATCGTTGTCATACTATGTGAGCTTGAGATGTACTTCCTGCCCGCGTTCTTTGATGTCATGGTGCATCTGTGTGTCCACATCGTTGACGACATCATCGACCTTGGGCCGACATTTCTTCACAGCCTGATGCCATTCGAGAGGATGAATGGGGTCATCAAAGGATTCGCTCGTAACAAGTCCCGTCCCAAAGGGAGCATCGCCCAGGGGTATCTGACGCATGAGTGCGTCTCCTTTTGCGAGAATTATATAAGCGTCGGAGACCCTGTTATTGGTTTGCCCGTCAAGAAGCACGATGGGAATCTCGAAGGAGATGTTCACAACAACGGCTGGAGGGAATTGCACGTGGACTACTCGGATCGATGGAACGACTTTGACAGGGCTAACTTAGTAGTGCTACAACACCTATATGTGGTAGATGATTATGTGGCACGACACAAAGAAAGCATTGCAAAGAAGTACCGTGATAAGGGTATGCTGAAGACGGACGACGAAGTTACTGTAGAGCACAAAGCTACTTTCTTGCGTTTGTTCAAAGAGCAAGTTCTTGAAAATTCCCGGAAGAGGGCATTTCAGACAGATTGCTAATACATGCCTTAGCACATGGCCATGTGCCTAAGCTCATGACCTATTAGTCCTACGATATAAATGGGTACACGTTCTACACGGAGGCCAAAGACATGGACAGTGCTTACCAGAACTCCGGGGTGACAATTCAATGCGTGACCGATGCCAACGGCAGAACTGAAAGATTCTATAGAAGGCTCGACTATGCTGGAATGCACGATGCGACGATGTTCCGTGTCAAATAGGCCAAGGACGTTGTAAGAGAAAACAAGTATTTCACCACCATGTCTATACCCGATGCGAAGATCACGCCCGTGAACGTTAACGTCATCGCCAAAAATGAGCCATGGGTACACGCTAACACGTGACACAATGCTTCTTCATAACCGACCCAGCCAATCCCAGCCATGTTGTCCTGAGGAGATCCAAAAGGAGCATCATCGGAATGGATGGAGTCGCCAACGAGGAAGACTACGACCAATACGGCTACCCGATGAGGGAAGGCGACGATGACGATGAAGCATACGTGAAAAAAAGAATCAAGACTACATTACCTAAGAAAGATCATACTCCATGGCTCCAGAAAAGTCACAAGGAGGGGCTCAATTACTCGGCAACGAACAAGAAAGGGAAGAATCTCAGTGTGAAACATCGTCGACGCAGCTGATCAGAAACCTACATTTATATATATGTATCTATTTTGTGTACGCACTTAACTAACGGGTATCGGTCAAATGATGTAATCATATCCCCCTTCAATTACATGCATGCATGGTTCCGGTGATATACGCGCAGTGTGGAAGGGAGACGCCATATAGGGATAAAGCAATACAAAAGAAAATAAAAGTAAACAGAAAATAAAAGGGACAAAGCAATACAAAAGAAAAAGAGAAGTAAACAGAAAAGGAAATGGATAAAGCAATACAATAGAAAAAGAGAAGAAAAAAAATAATAGAAAGAAAAGAAATGTAGCAATAACGCTGGTTTTGGAAAAAGCGCTATAGCTAATTTAGCTATAGCGCTGGTTCCTAAACTAGCGCTACTGCTACTTTTATTTCAGAAATAAAAAAATAAAGTTGGAATAGTTAGCAGTAGGGCTGGTTTAGGAACCAGCACTATAGATAAGTTAGCTATAGCGCTGGTACCTAAACCAGCGCTACTGCTATTTTGAGTTAACCACCGCCTGTGCGGGCCCAAAAATTTGCCAACTCCCATTTCCCCCACTCTCCCCCGCCTCTCTCCTGTCGTCGCCCGCGCCGCCGTTGTTGCCCCTGCCCGCCGGCCATCGCCCCTCGATCAGGACCTCGACACCGGCCCGAGCCCCTGCTCGCCCTCGGCCTCGACGCCAGCCTCCTCCTCCTCCTCCTCGTGAAACTTGCCTATCCCCAAGGGCCGTGCAGACGCTACGGTCAGATTACCCATGCCCGTATTGATGAGAATACCGCAATAAGGGGACATGATCTTTGCTTTGACAAGATGTGCCAATGAAACCGCATCTCAAAATATCGAACGGCAGGCTAAAAACGGTTCGAAATAATGGCCGGGCAGCGACGTGATGTCACACTACAAAAAGTTGTCGGCGGATTGGACTCGTGAAATATTATACTCTCTACGGTTGTGTGTGGAATTTTTTTTGCAGAGCCGGACAGGATTCTTTTGTACAAAGACTATTTTGGAGTATTCGGAGAAGGAACCCGCCTTGCAATGCCGAAGACAATCTGCACGCCGGGCACCTCGTCATTGAAGCCTGGTTCAGGGGCTACTCAGGGAGTCCTGGATTATGTAGCGTGGGTCGGATTGTTGGGCCGTGAAAATACAAGACAGAAGACTCTCTCCCGTGTTTGGATGGGACTCTCCTTGGCGTGGAAGGCAAGCTTGGCACCCAGATATGAAGATTCATTTCTCTGTAACTGACTTTGTACAACCCTAGTCCCTCCGGTGTCTATATAAACTGGGGGGCTTATTCCGTAGAGGCAATCATAATCATACAAGCTAGACTCCTAGGGTTTAGCCATTACGATCTCGTGGTCGATCAACTCTTGTAATACTCGTATTCATCAAGATCAATCAAGCAGAAAGTAGGGTATTACCTCCATAGAGAGGGCCCGAACCTGGGTAACATCATGTCCCCCACCTCCTGTTACCATCAAACTTAGACGCACAGTTCGGGACCCCCTACCCGAGATCCGGCGGTTTTGACACCGACGACCACCTTTAAAGAAGTGATACAAGGTGTTGAAGCCCGTTGTTCGGGCACTATAACCTTGGAAGTAGTTCGGCTTGCAGAACAACTTCTGGAACGAAGACTTGATCTTCGATATCGTCCCTTTCCACGACGGTTACCATGCAATACAGGGACGAATGGCGTTCGCTTGCTTCAATGAAGTCCTACACTACACCTACCTCAAGCTCAAGATGCCTGGACCCAGAGGCGCCATCACAATCAATGGCAATACAGAGTGCTTAGTACGGACCGAGGAGCACACGGTAGCTTTAGCAACCGAAGTTCAATGTGGCCTCGAAGGGCCAAAGCACTTGAAAACCATTAAGGGGGCCCAATCCAGGCAAATGAGCCAGGTCCGGACCTCAGCTCGAGGAGACACTTGACGTATGCAAATGATGATTTTTGGCTTCGTAGTGTTCTATCATGAAGTTTGCCGCCTCCTCAGTGATGAATGCCTCGGTCATCGATGCTTCTATTCTACGTTTATTTTTACATTTTGCTCGAAGCGTCTTCTTCATCCTCTCAGTTGAGTAGCACCAATGATTTTGCATGCCCCCCCCCCCAATCGTGGCTCGGTTGGGAGATGCAAAATCAACTGTTGCATTGGATTAAAGAAGCTTGGCGGAAAGATCATCTCTAACTTGCAGATCAACTCCGGCGCTAACTTTTCCATTTCTTCTAGGAGGCCAGGCGATAGTTCTTTCGCACAAAGAACACGGAAGAAATAGCTCAGCTCTGCGAGTACTGGCTATTCATCCTTAGGGATGAACCCACGCAACATCACCAGCATTATCCGCTCAATCCATATGTGCCAATCATGACATTTTAGACCAAATATTTTCAATTTTTCAAGACTCACTCCCCTCTTTAGATTTGCGGCATACCCATTGGGGAACATCAACTGCATTTTCACCCATAAAATAATTTCCTTCATAGCTGGTCTCCAAGATTGAACCATGCCTTTGGCTTTGTCCAGTTCCGCTTTCCTTTCGGTTCTTGCATGTTTTGTAACGATCTATCACATAGCTCCTCTTGATCGTCTCTAGCCTTAGTATTATCCTTTGATTTCCCCTCTGTGCCGAACAATGTAACAAAAATGGCTTCGGCGATATTATTTTTAGTGTGCATCACGTTGATGTTGTTTGGGCAAAGGAGGTCTTTGAAGTAAGGCTGATTCTAGAAGCATGTCTTGTGAGTCCCGGCGTGTTCCTTATTAAACCCCTTGAAATACCTTGGACACTCTGGATTTGGATCGAGAGCGTTTAACTAATCTAGGGTCTGTTGGCCTGTCAACACAGGTGGTGCAGAGTGTTTGACAACTCTACCTTTGATGAAGTTCTTCTTGTCTTTCTTGAACTGATGGCGAGGATGTAGGAACAGTCTATGCAAGTCAAAGCAACTATACTTGTGCCCTGCCGTCAGCCAACGAAACTCAAGAGCTCCCTTGCATGTGGGGCATGGGAACCTTCCATGCACACACCAACCAACGAATAGCGCATACGCCGACAAGTCATGCGTCGAGTACATGTACCAGACACTCATTATGAAGTTCTCTTTGCTAAAGGCGACGTATGTCTTGAACCCATTATCACAAGCTTCTTGCAATTCGTCCTTAAGCGGTTGCATGTACACATTCATATTCTTCCCCGGATAGTTGGGCCCTGGATTTATCAACGTCAGGAAAATGTTCTTTCTTTGCATAATCTGCCCGGGGGGGGGGGAGATTGAGTGGAATGACAAACACGGGCCAACAACTGTATGGGACTGCCATCTAACCAAACACACTGAACCCATCTGTGCTGACGGCGACTCGAGGATGCCTTGGATCTGCTGTTTTTCCTTATGTAATGCATCAAAGCGCTTCCACGCTTCACCATCCGATGTGTGCACCATCATCACATTCTAATCTGCATCTAATTCGGTTCTTTTGCCTGTTTTGTGCCATGTCATCTGTCTGACCGTCTCTTCGACCATGGAAGTACGTTGAAGTCTTGGTATGATTGGCATATACCGAAGAACAATAACGGGTATTTTGGTCTACGTCTTCTCACCCATATCGTTGTGTTCCACAACATACCTGGAAGAATTGCAAACGGGACAATAGTTCAAGTCCTCATACTGAAGCCTAAATATGACACATACTTTCTCACATGCATGTATCTTCTAATAGGGCATCTTAAGAGCACGGAGGATTTTGTCTGACTGGTACAGGTTTGGAGGTAGCACATGGCCTTTGGGTAGAAATCATCCAAATACTGTCATCATAGCGTCGTAGCATTCCCTGCCCAAGTTGAATTGAGCCTTCAAAGCCATTATTTGTGAGATGTCATCCAGCTGACAAAGCTCAGTGTGGTCGGGGAGAGGACGTTTTGAGGCCTCCAACATTTCAGTGAAGGCCTTTGAAGATTCCTCCATCTCCTCGTCCGAGTCCCTAGCATCGTCAAAGTATTGAACCATCTCTGTGGTCCAGGTACCATGCTCGTCGCTGGGACGACAAACCACCTTAGCTGTGGCACGTTGGGCAGACTCACCATGTAATGTCCAGACCGTGTAATTAGGCGTAAAACCAAACTTCTGCAGGTCTTCACTTATTTCAAGCTCGTCCCTCTTTTTATAGTTGTCGCACTGGGAACAGGGGTACCAGCTTAATTCTTGGCCATTTGCAAATGTGGCTCTAACAAACCCCTTGGTTTTTGTTAACCATTCCTCGGTCCAAATTTTCTGACTAGTGTAAATGGTGTACATCCACGCACGATCACTCATATTGACTTCCTACTGGACACACAAGAAATATATACATAGTTAAGCAAACCATATCCATAAGTTAACGGAGTTTGTCAGTTTTATTACGACCATGCAACATACACGCTAATAGGTAAAGATAGGTCCTAATCCCACCCGAGTATGCGTAGATTGGGTACGTTTTCCCATGCTGTGCTCCGGATCCGACGCAAAATTTTGGCAGCACCTCCCCGTTGTTCTCCTGATACACGTCTCGGCAATAAGCAGAGAGGATGTGTACCTAGAGAACAACAGGGAGGCACTGATGAAATTCTGCATCAAATCTGGAGTAGAGCATAAGGGAAAACGAACCCAATCTACAAATACTCGGGCTGTCCATGGATAGCGTTGGACAATTAGAAAGAATCATGATTATAAATGTGCAAATGCATGCATATTTATAGACATAACCCTTTCGAACGGCAGACGCATAGTGGTTACGCATACTGATGATTGACACATATAGCTAGTAAGTTTCATCGGCACGAAGACCGGAACATAGCAAATGAAGGGGGGGGAGGAGATGTCATTTGTGCTCACAAACAAATGCATGGGTGGAGCTCGTCGAACACTAGACCCTCACAACGATGAAATAACTACACATTAAAATCTCCAGATGAGTAACATAGCAAGTATTCGACACCGACCGCCACATGTACCTCGCACTGACGATACTTGCTATTTACAGTACCATCGACACCGAGGAACCCCCTAACCCGCTCGTCCCTGTGTAAACTAAATAGCAACTACCATCGGTGCAAGTTACATGAGGCGGTCGGCATTGAACACTAGATCCACATCCCACAAGTGAATCCGGCGCCCGGCGTCCCGCAACAATAGTTCTGGTGGCTGATGACGGTCGAACACCTTGCGAATTTGTTTGGCAGCCTCTGCGATGAGGATTAGAGCCAAGTTATGAAATTTCAAACAACCAAACTGACTTGAGTTAGTTTGTGTGTTTCAAGTTTCAATACTTAGCTTTCAGTCGTCATCTCTGAGGCTGCCAGACAAATTCATGATGGTGTTCAACCGCCATCGACGCCGAGAACTGTTGCTGCGGGATGCAGGACCCCTGTGTCACTTGTGGGAGTTGGATGTAGTTTTCGACACCGATAGCCACATGTACCTCGCGCTGACAATAGTTGCTATTTAGGGTACCATCGACACCGAGGAACCCCCTAATTCGAAACAGTTGCTTTGGGACGCCGGACATCGGCATCACTTGTGGGACGTGGATGTAGTATCGGGGTGTGGGTCGGGGTGTGGGTCAGGGTGTGGGTCAGGGTGTCTTTTTCACCTTCTTCTTCTTCTTTCTCTTTTTTCCTCAGGTATGGCGACGCACGGTCGACGGATCAGCACTCAGATGAGGGGTTCTCGACATGGCGTCGGGACAGGTGGGACCCACTAGCTCCACCATCTATCCCCTCGGCAACCCTCTTCCTTTTTACCGTTTTCCTCTTCTTCTACTTATTCTTCTTTTTTTCAATTTTTTTCTTCTTCTAATTATCTAAACCTAAATCTGGTAGTAACCTAATCCTAACACTATAACCTAAACCTAAACACAAAAAACAGTAGAAAAAATCACCTTGGCTCGGCGGTGGTGGAGGATTTTGCATTAAGATTTTGTGCATCCAACCCTAAAAGCACATGACAACCTCTGCTTCCCTCTGCGAAGGGCCTATCTTTTACTTTATGTCTTTTACTTTATGCAAGAGTCAAGGTGATCTTCACCTTTCCCTTTTTAATTTTATCCTTTTGGCAAGCACCTTGTGTTGGAAAGATCTTGATATATATATATCCAATTGGATGTAAGTTAGCATGAACTATTATTGTTGACATCACCCAAAGGTGAATAAGTTGGGAGGTGGAATTATAAGCCCCTATCTTTCTCAGTGTCCAATTAAAACTCCATAACCATAAGTATTGCGTGAGTGTTAGCAATTGTAGAAGAATGTATGATAGTTGAGTACGTGGACTTGCTGAAAGGCTCTATTCTTGACTCTTTCTGACGTTAGGATAAATTGCAATTGCTCCAATGACTGAGATTATAGTTTGTTAGTTCTCAATGAAATTTCTGAACCATACTTGACATTGTGAATAGATTGTTACTTGAGAATAAGAAATCATATGACAAAATCTATATATGTTGCTGTTATAAGAATGATCATGATGCCCTCATGTCCGTATTTTATTTTTATCGACACCTCTCTCTCTAAACATGTGGGCATATTTTGAGGACAAGCGAGGTCTAAGCTTGGGGGAGTTGATACGTCCATTTTGCATCATGCTTTTATATCGATACTAATTGCATTATGGGCTGTTATTACACATTATGTCACAATACCTATGGCTATTCTCTCTTATTATACAAGGTTTATCATGAAGAGGGAGAATGCCGACAGCTTGGATTCTGGCTGGAAAAGGAGCAAATATTGGAAACCTATTCTGCACAGCTCCAAAAGTCCTGAAACTCCATGAAAGTCATTTTTGGAACTAATAAGAATTATTGAGCAAAGAAAGTACCTGAGGGGGCCCACACCCTGGCCACGACGGTGGGGGCGCGCCCACCCCTACTGGGCAGGCCCCCCTGTCTCATGGGCCCCTTGGTGGCCCTCCGGTGCCCATCTTCTACTATATGAAGGCTTTTACCCTGGAAAAAATCATAAGAAAGCTTACGAGATGAAACTCCGCCACCACGAGGCGGAACCTTGGCGGAACCAATCTAGGGCTCCGACGGAGCTGTTTTGCCGGGGAAACTTCCCTCCAGGAGGGGGAAATCATCACCATTGTCATCACCAACGATCCTCTCATTGGGAGGGGGTCAATCTCCATCAACATCTTCACCAGCACCATCTCCTCTCAAACCCTAGTTCATCTCTTTTATCCAATCTTGTATCCAAAACCACAAATTGGTACCTATGGGTTGCTAGTAGTGTTAATTACTTCTTGTAGTTGATGCTAATTGGTTTACTTGGTGGAAGATCATATGTTCAGATCCTTAATGCATATTAATACTCCTCTGATTATGAACATGAATATGCTTTGTGAGTAGTTACGTTTGTTCCTGAGGACATGAGTGAAGTCTTGCTATTAGTAGTCATGTGAATTTGGTATTCGTTCGATATTTTGATGAGATGTATGTTGTCTCTCCTCTAGTGGTGTTATGTGAACGTCGATTACATGACACTTCACCATTATTTGGGCCTAGAGGAAGGCATTGGGAAGTAATAAGTAGATGATGGGTTGCTAGAGTGATAGAAGCTTAGACCCTAGTTTATAAGTTGCTTCGTAAGGGGCTGACTTGGATCCATTAGTTTCATGCTATGGTTAGGTTTACCATAATACTTCTTTTGTAGTTGTGGATGCTTGCAATAGGGGTTAATCATAAGTGGGATGCTTGTCCAAGAAAGGGCAGTACCCAAGCACCGGTCCACCCACATATCAAATTATCAAAGTAACGAAAGTGAATCATATGAGCGTGATGAAACTAGCTTGACGATAATTCCCATGTGTCCTCGGGAGCGCTTTTCTCATTATAAGAAATTTTCCAGGATTTTCCTTTGCTACAAAAAGGATTGGGCCACCTGGCTGCACCTTATTTACTTTCATTGCTTGTTACTTGTTACAAATTATCTTATCACAAAACTATCTGTTACCTACAATTTCAGTGCTTGCAGAGAATACCTTACTGAAAACCGCTTGTCATTTCCTTCTGCTCCTCGTTGGGTTCGACACTCTTACTTATCGAAAGGACTACAATAGATCCCCTATACTTGTGGGTCATCAAGACTCTTTTTTGGCACCGTTGCCGGGGAGTGAAGCGCCTTTGGAGAGTGGAACTTTGTAAGGAAACATTTATATGCTGAAATTTTCTGTCACTTGTTACTATGGAAACTAATCCTTTGAGGGGCTTGTTCGGGGCATCTTCGCCCCGACCAGTAGAGCAAAGAGTTTCTCCTCAACCTACAGAACCTACTGAAAATGTTTACTTTGAAATTCCTTCTGGTATGATAGTGAAACTGCTAGCTAATCCTTTTGCAGGAGATGGAACATTGCATCCTGATTTACACCTTATCTATGTGGATGAAGTTTGTGGATTATTTAAGCTTGCAGGTATTCCCGATGATGTTGTTAAAAGGAAGGTCTTTACTTTATCTTTGAAGGGGGGCGCATTGACATGGTATAGGCTATGTGATGATACGGGATCTTGGAATTATAAATGATTGAAGTTGGAATTTCACCAGAAGTTCTATCCTATGCATCTTGTTCATCGTGATCGTAATTACATGTATAATTTCTCGCCTCGCGAAGGAGAAAGCATCGCTCAAGCTTGGCGGAGGCTTAAGTGAATGTTATATTCATGCCCCAATCATGAGTCTCAAGATATATGTGACAACCCGGGTAATTAGGCTATAATCCCACGTGAATGATGCCACGTCACCTCGATTATTATTGCTAATCTCGCGTTAGTTCGAAACCGGTTCGAATTCAAATTCAAAATCAAGCAAACAATAAAATATTTTCAAATATTAAAACTAAAATGTTGGGGTGTTGCCAAATAATGCATAGGTATTATTATGGAGAAACCACAATTTTATAAAAGGATTAAGTGCACTAAATTATTTAAAACAGCAGCAAAACATTTAACTACCTATCCTTTTCAATGTGATAAAATATTAAACTGTTTGTTTTATTGCCAAAAACTTATAGGGCAGTGGCATACTTATTAAAACTAAATTAGGAACCAGTGGTGTAGTTTATAAAACCAAATTCAAAAGGAAACTAAAATAAAACAGTAAAGCATAAATGTAAAATAAAGCAAGAGAGAAACTAAACAAAAACAACAACACAAACCACTGGGCCAACCTTGGCCCAGTTACCAGCCCAACTGGGCAAAGGCCCAACCGGCCAGGCCCAACCGCCCACCCACTCACCTTATCCCCCCACTCCCCACCAAACCCTAGATCGAACCCCCACTCCCCCACGAAGCATCCCCACTCCCCCTCTCGCTCCCATCCCCCCTCCGATCCAGAACTGGATCGGGCCTAACCCCTTCACCCCGCGCCCTGATTCCGGTGCCCATGCCCGGCGTCACCCCGCCGCTGACGCCTCGCCTTCTCCCCGTAGCCCCGCCTCGCTGGACGCCCCCGCCACCTCGACGCCGCGCCCCTGCCTCGGGTTGTCGTCCACCTATCGCCTCGCCAGCGCCGCCCGACCCGCGCCACCTTGTCCGCGTCGTGCTCGCCGCCTCGACGCCGACTCGCCGTCGCCCGTCGTCGCCAGACTGCCGCCGCCTCGTCCTCTCCCTTGTCGGACCTCCCCGACCTCCGTCGAGCCCGCTGCCATTCCCCCTACGGCCCGAGTGAGCCTCCGCCTCGCTCCTCCCCTTTCCTCTGCTCGCACGTCATCGAACGTGCCCGCGCTCAGGGCCGCACTCGCCCCGCACGATGTGCCATTCTGCGCGAGCACGCACCCGCCTCCCCTACGCCGGTCGCGCTCACCGCGACCCAGGGCCGTCCGTCCCGTGCGCCCCGGCTTCTGGCCTCATACCACAGTGTCCCTGGCCGCTCCCGCGAGTCCACGCGACCGCGGTGCCCCGCGCCCACTCCACCGCCCCCCTGCGCTCCGGCCGGCCTCGTCTGGCCACACTGTGTCGCCCCGCTCCGGCCATGGCTGACGGCGCCGAGCCACGCGCCGGCGCCCTTCGCCTCCTGGCCGCGGAGCCCTGTCGGGCAGGCTGGCACCCGATGTCCGGTTCCGCCCAGCGGCTTTGCGCCCGCTAACCCGTCCCTGTTTGGCCCTCTGGGTCACATCCAAACGGGGCCCACCAGCCCCAGAATGTTTTAAAAAATAGAAATTAAAATAAATAATAATAATAATAAAATTATATATTAAAAATTAATTAATTAACTAGTAAAGAATTAATTAACTTAATTAATTTTGATTAAATAAACTAATCAACTAACTAAACTAATTAATCAGTTAATTAGTTAATTAAGTAGTCAATGACAATGGGGCCCACCCCCCTAATTAATCCTGTTTAGGTTAATTAAAATGCTTAATTAAAATGTGTCACTGACTAGTGGGACCCATTGGTCAGGTTGACCAGTCAACCCCTACTGACGTCAGCATGACATCATGCTGTTGTCATAAATCCATCATGACCGACGCCGCTGCTACCCAGTACGACTACGGTGTTGACGACCCCTCTCTCTTGCCCGAGCAACCAGGCAAGCCCCCCCCCCCCCCCCGATCACCAGATATCGCCTATTCTTCTCTATACTGCTTGCATTAGAGTAGTGTAGCATGTTACTGCTTTCAGTTAATCCTATACTGCTGCATAGCATATCCTTGCTACTACTGTTGTTACCTTTACCTGCTATCCTACTGCTTAGTATAGGATGCTAGTATTCCATCAGTGGCCCTACATTCTTGTCCGTCTACCATGCTATACTACTGGGCTGTGATCACTTCGGGAGGTGATCACGGGCATATACTATATACTTTACACTATTCCATTACCTGTGATACTGTTTGGAGATGGGGGCGGAAAGGACAGGTGGCTCCATCCCGGTAGAGGTGGGCCTGGTTTCCCGACGGCCCCCGACTATTACTTTGTGGCAGAGCGACAGGGCAGGTTCAGACCACCTAGGAGAGAGGTGGACCTGGCCCTGGTCGGCGTTCGCGGATACTTAACATGCTTAACGAGATCTTGGTATTTGATCTGAGTCTGGCCATTTGGTCTATACGCACTAACCAACTACGTGGGAAAGATATGGGTGCTCGGCGTCGTGGTATCAGCCGAAGCCTTCGTGACGTCAGCGACTGAGCGGCGCACGCCGTATTGGAACGTAAGCCCGCTCTTGTATTAAGGGGGCTAGTTCTGCTTCCGGCCGCGTTCGCAACGTGCAGGTGTGCTAAGGGCGATGGGCCCAGACCCCTGTGCGCTTAGGTTTAGATCGGCGTGCTGACCTCTCTGTTGGCCTAGGTGGGACTGCGACCTGTTGATCTTCCGCGGCCGGGTATGACCCAGAAAAGTGTGTCCGGCCAAATGGGATCAAGCGTGTTGGGATACGTGGTGCACGCCTGCAGGGAAGTTAATCTATTCGAATAGCCGTGATCTTCGGTAATAGGACGACTTGGAGTTGTACCTTGACCTTATGACAACTAGAACCGGATACTTAATAAAACACACCCTTCCAAGTGCCAGATACAACCCGGTGGTCGCTCTCTAACAGGGCTACAAGGAGAGGATCGCCGGGTAGGATTATGCTATGCGATGCTACTTGGAGGACTTCAGTCTACTCTCTTCTACATGCTGCAAGACGGAGGCTGCCAGAAGCGTAGTCTTCGACAGGATTAGCTATCCCCCTCTTATTCTGGCATTCTGCAGTTCAGTCCACTGATATGGCCCTTTACACATATACCCATGCATATGTAGTGTAGCTCCTTGCTTGCGAGTACTTTGGATGAGTACTCATGATTGCCTTGTTCCCGCTTTTCCCCCTTTCTTTACCCGATTGCTGCAACCAGATGATGGAGCCCAGGAGCCAGATGCCACCGTCGACGACGACTCCTACTACACCGGTAGTACCTACTACTACGTGCAGCCCGCTGACGACGACCGGGAGTAGTTAGGAGGATCCCAGGAAGGAGGCCTGCGCCTCTTTCAATCTGTATCCCAGTTTGTGTTAGCCTTCTTAAGGAAAACTTGTTTAACTTATGTCTGTACTCAGATTTTGTTGCTTCCGCTGACTCGTCTATGATCGAGCACTTGTATTCGAGCCCTCGAGGCCCCTGGCTTGTATTGTGATGCTTGTATGACTTATTTATGTTTTAGAGTTGTGTTGTGATATCTTCCCGTGAGTCCCTGATCTTGATCGTACACATTTACGTGCATGATTAGTGTACGATTGAATCGAGGGCGTCACAAGTTGGTATCAGAGCCGACTGCCTGTAGGAATCCCCCTTCCACACTCCTTGGCCGAAGTCGAGTCTAGACATTGCAAAACTTTTACTAACATGGCTATGTGCCTTACGGGCCCATGTCGCCATTGGGTGGTACTAGGATCTTTTACTCCTCGACCTTTACTCTGGGATTCTGAACTCTCTTCTATTCGGGTTAAACGATTTTTACTAAAATCTAACTTTAGGTTCTCGAAAATACTTTCTTCCGGAGAGGCCCAACTGCACCAGAAGATTTCGGAGATACTCTTTGATATTCTCTCGAGACTTTGTGCCCATCACTTTTGCTATTCCCGACCATTCAGCTGCAAACACAATTATGAAACTCATCGAGATACTACGTCAGAGCTGGCATCGTTTCAACACGTGCTTCGGTACTATATACCTTGCTTTTCTTCTAGCTTCCGCCTTAGCTCGGATGCTTCGGCGGCATGGGCAGCTGATGCCTGCTTCACAGTCTACTTGTTCAAACCGCTATCTGCATTAGTCTCCTGCATGAGTTATTAGATCCTCTGTTCGGTTTTATTTCTGAACACCGGACATAGTCTTAGGGGCTACTATACATAGGCATTCTTTTTATGCAATTAAAAGACACTGTAAAGCACATACCTCAAAGCCTCTTAAAAGGCTAGTGTAGGCTTTGCTCAGTCCGCTTCTCGTGGACGGAACCTTTTCCATCACCATACCCATAAGGGTACGATGTTCTTCGACAATGGTGGCACTCTGAAGCGCTCTCACCAGAGTATCCGGCGCCTCCGCATTGGCAGAGGACGTCGGTGTTGTAGGCGCACTCCCGTCTCACAAAGAGGGTTGCTCCTCTCTCTCCGGAACCGTGTGGGTTTCCGGAATGACACTTGGTTGGGGGCCAAGCTGGACATGGCCCCGTCTCCAGTTTCCATGGGGGTCTTTTTCCCCCATGTTCTTGGCAGCCTCCGGCACCGCTCCCCATTCCGGAAGGGTCCTTTGGGACGACACCTCGGTGTTATCCGCGGCAGTGGGGGAGGAAGTTGGTGGAGGCGATTCACTCTCCATCATGTTCGGACCCAGCGAATTCCCGGAAGAGGAGGATCGCTGGGGGAGGACCTTAACCGTACTGCAGCATACAATTTAAATACATTACAATTATAAGCTAAAAAAGCTATATACTACCACTAAGTGGTAGTATATAGGGAAAATCCATCCTACCACTAAGTGGTAGTTACCCCACATATCTAATATACTACCATGTGGTACTACATATACTATTTTATTATTTTAAATATGTTCATATACTATATTTAAGATATTTCAAAGTAAGTTACATGAAAAAATTGCATATGAGCCCATAATTTTTGTTATATTTATGAAATACATATATATTTGTACGTAAAAAGGAGCATACTCAAAACCTGGTACATAGTACCTAAAAAATAGTATATATACTACCTAATCATTATTATATACTACATACTACACGTACATACTCTCGATTTCGATAGATACTACATACAACATACAAAACGCAAGTGGTGGTAACTACAACTGCTTGTAGGAAACATATATATATATATATATATATATGAGCTATTCTGTTACCGGTAACATAATATTATTCTGTTACCCCTCGCCCGTAGGAGCGACGCACGACACCATCTCTCCCTTTCCCTCTCCCCGACCCAGTCCACCAGCTCGAACCGGCCCGATCCAAAAGAAAAAAGAATTGCTAGCTCCATCCTTCCCGATCCCCATCTCCTCCTACAGTGCGCCACCACCACCTGCCCGCCGCCACCCCCGCACCGACGCCGTGCGCCGCCACCCCCCGCCCCGCCGCCGTGCACCGCCGCCCGCCGCCCCGTGCCCCCGGCCCCTTCCCTAACCTCCCACCTCCTGCTACCCACGCGCCGGCAGCCCCAAACCCCGGCGACCCGAAGCCCTGCACCCCCAATCCCGAAGAAGCGCCCGCGCCGGTGACTTGCTCTGCGCCCCGACCCCATTTCCATCCACGGAAACATCAAGGCCCCCAACCTGCTCCTCGACCAGACAATGCACGACCGCGTGGGGAGGACGGCGGAGTCGGGCTCGGAGGGAGGCGAGATGCAGCTGACCGACCAAGCCAACCACGTTGACGGCTGGCATGGACGGCGGGTGGCGGCAGCATCGCAACAACATGGTTGCAGTGGGGAAGCGGCACAACTACGTACAAGAAGATTATCATGGTCGGCTCCTCATCTCCAACATCACCAAGGTAACAATCTACAAAGGGGCCTGCTGCCATGGCTTGCCTTCCCCAGGGAGTGCTGTGAGGCCGCGCTCAACTTCTTTCGTTCGTGCAGCAGCAGCAGCAGTACAAGCATACGCACTTCTTCAGTACACATGCATGATGCCTGGGCTTATCTCTTGCCTTTTTTTAATTGGCGCTAGGTTGCATCTTGCCGTGGAAAAGCCTTGATTGATTCTGTTTCTGATGCATCAATAATCTTAATGTGTTTGTTAACTACATCGCTCTTGTCTAGGACAATGTTTACTGTATTTTGTCAGGTAGTGCAGATTGTTCAGATAGGGAATACACTATTTCTATTTGTATCAGACAAGTACATTGTATTGTGTAGTGTGCACTAATTATTGGAGCATCAGGCAAAGCCTTTTGTGTTGATCACCTCTCTGAAATTCTACTCTTTTGCTCTGTCTTTGTGTTGGTCAGTTCTCTGAACATTCTTACACTCAGTGGCTATCAGTTCCAACTTCCAACACACAGGGAGGCAATGCATGGCGCAGACAACCATTTACCTCACGCCTACCTAATTGGCCTATGATATGTCCCACACGGTTACCATTCCTAGAAATCTTCACAGCTCTCACATGCTCCAAGTTTATGAAATTTAACTTTGCTAAAGGTTCACAAAACAGTTCAGTATCTGTCAGAGACATAATTAGGTTTATATATTAAATGGTAGTTTAGTACACATAAATTTGGTCGCAGTTTCGGCGTAAGAAATTCACATCAGTTCAAAATGAGAGACAGTAAAAGTTCGGAGATAAATAATTGAACATGAAATGAACTAGTGTGATTCAAATTCGGGTGACTATGTATTTTCTTATGCTTACAAGAATTGTAGCTTCCTTCTTGCTTGCTAATTGCTATAGCTTACAATACTTGGAGCATTTTTCGGTTGTGATCTGTACTTTAGGTGCTAACCAAAGAATATGCAAGGTTATTCAGATTGAGGATCTTAACTAATCATGTTAATGGTTGCTCTTGCTCCCTGTGCATTTTCACTCACCGAGAGCGACTACTCCAGAAAAAAAACCATGGGAACGTGTTGCCCTCAGTCCTCTCTCGACAAATCCAGCAGTGCAGGTTCTCCTATGTGCCAAGTATTGCCAGCGGCGAAGCCTCCATAACTGCAGAAATGGTATGACTTCTTTGCAAAAAAAATCAGGTCTAGTAGTTTGTCTCAAAATCTCTTGTGTAGTTAATTTTTCCCTCAAAACAAATGTTTCGTATTCTCTTATTTCATATTGAGCCTTTGTCAGGAATTTCTGTATCAAAAAAGTAAAAAAGATGTGCGTGTTTATGAGAAGAAAATTTCTGTACCACATGCCATTGCTTCACTTCCCTTGTTATGCTCTCTTCTCCCTAGTTCAAACATACTTGCACAAAAGGTTCAAATATTTAGTGTCTGCAAAAAAGAAATCATCGCCACATGTTCAAACTTCTTGCTCCAAAAAAGCTCTAAGGAAAAAATATTGTTACAGCACTGTCTACTGTTACTTGTCATATCAATTCCAATATTTGGGAAGGGTCACATCTTCACGTAGATAGCGTGACGGTAGGCGATTCTTCACTGGCAGTGGAGAAGTACAAACACATCGTCATAGTGAGTACAGATGTTGTGTAGTACTCATCTTTTTAATACAAACGTTTTAAAAGTTTCTTTTTGAACATCTCCCAATCAATATACCTGAACTTAATTATATTTCTAACCTGTACTTATATCACCTTCATTGGATTTTGTGTTTGTGCTTGTAACACAATCAGTTCAGGTCTCGATAGACCACAAGTTCAAGTTCACTAGTATTTATAAATGCTGGTAGCAGTACTAGTATTTAAAAATTTGTAACCTAGAACTAAGCTTGCATCTTGTTACTTCTATGGAAGCACTGACCTCGTAAATTTTTTTGACCAACCACTGACTTGAGAATTAGACATGGTGCACAGTGTATTCTCTCAACCTTGGTTGTTCTTGCAATGCTTATAAGCTTGACATCTTTGATGAATCCAGCCCGAACTGAAGCCTGTCGGCGAGTCGGGCGTTGGGCCAACCGATGTCGTCTGTCTACCTCCTTCCCTGGTGAGCCCATGCTCTTCTGCACTTGATGCTTGAGCCGCCTGCACTTCTTTTCTCTGTTCGAAAATTCCCAAAGCATCAGTACTTTGTATTAGGATACACCATGTTAG
This sequence comes from Triticum aestivum, assembly GCF_018294505.1. Taxonomy (NCBI): domain Eukaryota; kingdom Viridiplantae; phylum Streptophyta; class Magnoliopsida; order Poales; family Poaceae; genus Triticum; species Triticum aestivum. The sequence continues at coordinate 758,919,948 of NC_057813.1, read as the reverse complement.
TTATACAAATTTCCATTATGCTTGTATGTCCAAAAATGTGTATAGTTACTGCTTTTGACTTCTTGTAGTGCAGAGAAGTTACCCTGTCGTGGGCTGACCTCAAGGCTCCTTCTCCATGTTGACACAATTGCAGGACTAATGTGCTACTGACCACGCAAGCTTCCTCAAGGAGCTCGTGTACAACGATACTGAAAGGAAAAACTGCTCCAGTTTTGAACTTCTTATTCAGTCATGCTATTACTGAGTGAAAATGGAGTGAAAGTGTATTGCAATTGATCTGTCTTAGACCTTGGCAATCCTCTATTTAGCGTGCTTGTTTTTTGGTTTGTAATTCAAGAACTTTGAGCTTCCTAATTCGGTTTTTTGTTAATTTGTTATGCCCAGTACAAACCGTTAAATCTGAAGAGGCTTCTAATAACAAGAAAATGTACAGTCAGTGTGTTGTATGTGCCATTCATGTATGAAAAATGTGCAGTCGGTGTGATGCAGATGTTATAGCTTCTTTTAAAGTTCAAAACAGATGGTACAGGAAGTACATGTATTCATGTGGGTTCTTGAAAGTTCTGTACAGGAATAGGCCGATGATTTTTGTGCTATGCATAATATGATTTATGTACATGTATTATATGTGTGGAAACAATTGTGAGATGATGAAAGGAAAAATGGTTTGAATTAAAAATATTGATCAGTACGAGTTTAAAACGGTGGTCCGTTCGGAATAAAAACTTAAAATATGTCGTGGTTTGTGGGGAGGTTCGGCACCATCTCTAGCAGTTCGACAGGGACGCGTCCCTCAGTACTACGATGCCGAGGCAGACAGCCGCCCTCTTTGTGATCTGTTGCTATTCCTCATCTTGCACTGGCGGACTGATGATGCGGGAGCCGCCCACTTCACTACAACCCCACGTGGATCTCTTTCTTTCTTCTCTCTTAAATTCGTTGAAAAACTTGGTTGCTTGTTCTTGTTAAAAAAACACGCTGAGACACGCGACAGCCACCCCGGTTCGGACGTAGTAAGTACCTCAGTACGAGTTAAAAATGGTGGTCTGTTCAGAATAAAATAAATGACAGAAATTCAAATTGTAAAGTTCAAGCAAAAAAAGAAACCCCATAAAAATCCTACTTAGTAAGTACCTCAGTACAAGTCGTAAAATGAGAGAAGTTCAGAACAACGTTGTCAAAAAAATATCGAGTTAAAAAAAAGAAACAAAACAAACACATTTTCTTTTTGAATAAAATATAATTCAGTTCGATGATACAAACCATACAAGTACACGGGCGACGATTCAGTAAACCGTTGAAAACATTTGAGAAAAATATTACCCAAAAAACAGAGCAAAGTCTAGTTAGTGAAAACACGCTTAGTACAAACCCATGCAAGCATCAGTACAAGTATCCTTTTTCGAAACCATTCAAAATTACTCTATAAAAAATAGCTCAGTACAAACATACACATATATCAGTACGACTACTCTGTTTTTCAGACAAGAAAACAGCAAGGTCCGTCATGCCGTATTCTAAATTACTCTTAAACGGTTGCGAAGTAGATAAAACATTCAACATGACTAAGTTTCACATTTTCGATAGCTATCCAACGGTATATTATTTGCCATATTTCGACAAACTTTTTAAAAAAATCACGTTCAAAATCAAATTTGACCGTATTCGAATTCGTTTTTAAACCGTAAAGAATTAGAAAAACATTTCTATACTAAAACGTTGCGCATTTTCCATAGCTTTCCAAGGCCGTATCATTTGTGTCAATCTGACAAACCATTTGCAAAAAATCGCGAAAATACGTTTCGCCCAGAATTTCACCGTTTTTCAAATTACTTTTAAATCATATAGAATTAGAAAAAACAATACATATATGGAAGATGCGGATTTTCACCAGCTTTCCAACGCCATCTTATTTGCTCAATTCCGACAAACAGTTTGAAAATTGAGTCCAAAATACGATTCACGTTTTCGGTTTTGAAAAAAACGGTTTTTTCAAAACTGCTCTTAAACCACGATGATTTTGCAAAAATGTTCAATATACTTGAAATATGGTTGTCAAGAGCTTTCCAACGATATATTACACGCCCCGTTCCGACAAAAAAATTACAAAAAGTTTTTGAACTAAAGAAGACGATCTGTTAAACACAACTGAAAGCATCAGTTCAACCGCTTCGAAAACATCAGTACAACCACCTGAAAACGTCAGTTCAAAAAGGGTGACAGAATAATATTCTGTTATGCGTAACAGAATAGCCCAGATAGTATATATATATATATATATATATATATATATATATATATATATATATATATATATATATATACAACAATATAGGGATAAATTTATTTTTTACTAATATTTTCTAATCAATATTAATTAAGATTTTGATTAGGTTAATATGGGATTAGGTGGAAGTGGTTGACAGATATGCTTTTTATCTTGAATAGTATTTACTATTCACTAGGTAGGGCACTATTCACAATAGTGCTCCACTATTGAATACACTATTTGGAATAGTATTCCGCTATTCACCGAGAACGGACGTTTGGCTCCCGGGAGCCATGGAGGCCTTTTTTTGAAAAAAAAATCAAAATTCAAACTTTTCGGTTTCAAAAAAATCTGAAAAAAATTGTGCAAGTAAACAAGTATGTTATGCCTATGTGTGTAAAATTTCAGAATGAAAAACGTTGAAATGTGACCTATACAAAAAAGACAAATTTCTGGTCCGGGAGGATGAATAGTGTCATGTGTTAAAAAGCCTCAGATTTGTCTTTTTTGCACAGCCCTCATTTCAACTTATTTTGCCCTGAAAATTTGCACACGTGTGTGTTAGGCCTTCATATATATATGTGTGTTTTTTTCAGAATTTTTTGAAATGTAGAAAATATGAAATTCAACAAAATTCAAATTTTTCAAAACCGAGCTCCATGGAGCTCGGCCTCCAAAGACAATATCGGCTATTCACCACAATATTTAATTCAATATGATTACCTTCACGTTCTTACTTGATTATATATTTGATACAGGATCTATTCTGGGCTGGCGAGGCCAATGGTTCGACCGATGAATGTACGCAGTGGTGTAAAATCCTACTCAGTACTCACCATATTTATCATTTTGTTGTATCAGATGTAGCTAGTTATGTTCACTTAGCAGTTTTAATTGAAAATTTATGGGGTAAATTCCTATCGTCTTCCCAAGCAGTTCCACCCGAAGGGAACACTTCTCTACGGCCACAAGGTTCTCATTCAAACGCCACTCTGGGCTACACAGAGAACTACACACGCAGAGGTTTCTCCTATAGAATCCCTAGCATAAGAACTCGTCCCATAAATTCATAAATAAAAGTACTAAGTGAAACAAAGAAACTACATCATTTCAACAACATAATTTACATATGGTTCTCCCTTTCGGGAGGCTCCGAAGGGATTACACACAACTAGGAAATTACCTTCAAACTCTTAGCGAAATTACGTAGTGGTGGTGGCGCCTTCTATCAATATTCGGGTCGGCGCTTAGTTCGCCAAGAGTTTGAAGGTAATTTCCTAGTTATGTGTAATCCCTTCGGGGCCTCCCGAAAGGGAAAACCATATGTAAATTATGTTGTTGAAATGATGTAGTTTCTTGGTTTCACTTAGTGCTTTTATTTATGAATTTATGGGACGAGTTCTTATGCTAGGGATCCTATAGGAGAAACCTCTGCGTGTGTAGTTCTCTGTGTAGCCCAGAGTGGCGTTTGAATGAGAACCTTGTGGCCGTAGAGAAGTGTTCCCTTCGGGTGGAACTGCCTGGGAAGACGATCGGAATTTACCCCATAAATTTTCAATTAAAACTGCTAAGTGAACGTAACTAGCTACATCTAATACAACATAATGATAAATATGGTGAGTACTGAGTAGGATTTTACACCACTGCGTACATTCGTCGGTCGAACCATTGGCCTCGCCAGCCCAGAATAGATCCTGTATCAAATATATAATCAAGTTAGAATGTGAAGGTAATCATATTGAATTAAATATTGTGGTGAATAGCAGAATACTATTCCAAATAGTGTATTCAATAGTGGAGCACTATTGTGAATAGTGCCCTACCTAGTGAATAGTAAATACTATTCAAGATAAAAAGCATACCTGTCTACCACTTCCACCTAATCCCATATTAACCTAATCAAAATCTTAATTAATATTGATTAGAAAATATTAGTAAAAAAAATTATCCCTATATTGTGGGTATCAGGTCCAGCGTTTAATCATTGAAAGGTTAAAATATTTAAACTTAGAAGTTAGCGCAGGTAAAGTAATAAATACTAAGGAAAATATAAATATAAGGTGTAGAGTAAATCCTTCTGAAGAGCATATCTGGCATTCATTTCATAGCCAGTTAAATACAGTCGTCGATTTGATATATAACTTTTACATATCTTGGGGAAAAAGACAAGATAATTTAGACCAAAAATTTGAAAGTTTATTCAAAGAATACCGAAAACTTGCGGATAAGTATTCAGGTTTGAATAATAAAATTGATCTAGCTTTACATAAGCTAGAGGAAGCAAAAGCAAGACAGAATACAGTTTGCAAGAATAACGATTATATTAAAGAGGAAGTGTTGTCAATAGGCCAGTACTTAAGTAAAGGCAAAGAGTCACTCCCACGCACTGATACAAGACAAGATATACTTGAAATTAAAAATTTGGTGCAAGAGGTCAAAACTTTGATTATCTCATAATTTTATGACTGAATATACTCAAGCAGTAAACGAAGTAGCAAAATACCTATCACCTCCTGTCGAGTTTTCCGATCACGACTCCCCAAAAGAAGATTCCAAAGTAATAATAAGACAAAATAACACAATCATCCAACTATTAATTCAAGTATTAGATAAGCTAACAAGTGTTCAAAGCAACAAAGATATTGTGTTATCATCATCTGGAATAGTTGCCTCTACTAGAAATATTAATTCAGAAAAATGGACGTATCTAAAGGCTTCCTTAGAAGAGACAAAACCCTCCAATTAGTCAGGCAAGATTCAAGACCTCTGGCCGTGAAGCATAGATTATCATGCAAAGCTGATGATATTGATAGCATTGAAGAAGTTATAGACATACAAAGAGATCTAGAAAGATATCAGAAATATACCCTAAGAAAAATAAAACCACAACAAGTATATCACATGGGTATGTTTGAAAGTAAGAGTGGTCTATACAGAATATCTCGAGAAGTATAATTAAGCGTGTTAACACATCTAGTAGATTTAAGAATTGTAAGCAAAAATATTGAAAATGAACTAAAATATTGTGGTTATAAATATATTCATCAAGGTATGTATATCATAGGAGTCAAAGGTATGACAAGAAAGAAATTAGGTGCAAAGGTTTTAATAACATTATTAGATAGAAGATGGGAATCAGTAGACAAAGCAGCATCAGGATTTTTAGAAGGAGACATGAATGAAAATAGATTAATAACCTATATAGCTCCAGACCTAATGATGCCCGTAAAAGAATTTATTGAGAAAATGAGTTTTGGTTTCCAAACTAAAGGTTATGAAGATTTTAAAGGAACAAATTTGCTAGTAAGCATAGAATTTATAGGAAGGCTCACTAATAGAAGTAGCTCCAATTATAGAGTGAATGTGAATGACGTAATTGATAGTATGCAATCAAAAGGTATTAAATTTATGAATCCTCTTAAAATTGGCTCTGAAGAAAGAGCAGGAGAAGAATGGAAGATAGGAGAATTAATAGAGAAAAAAGAATTAAAGCAACCTGAAAACTACATAAGCTATCAAAATTGTGAAGGAAGTAGCAGTATTTGATTTATGAACTATAAAGCTGCATCAATAGAAGACTCTGAATCTTTTATGTCAGAATCAGAAATTAATGATGATAAAAATAAGGGTGTATCTGAATGCATGGAAAAGGCTAATTTAGAAGATGAAATAATTCATTGGGAAAAGAAGCTAAATCATATTGAATGGGAATATAGTCATTCTATGACAAAGGATTGGCCAAAAATTAGAGAAAGAGAACTATTTATCATTAGAGAAATTGCAAGGTTAAAGAAACTAAAAAACAATAAAATGTCTGCCACTAGTAGTTCCAGCATGGAAGATAAAATTATAGCATCCGCAGAAAGAAAAGCAAATGCTATTATTAATAAAAATTCTATCAATAATAATAATAATAAAGATAAGAATATTATTCAAAAAGAAGAAATTGTTAGTGAAGAAGAGCAATGGGATATCAATAATAAGTTATTATTAGAAAATTATGAGGAAGAGGACGAATTAATAAAAGAAATGTGGTTAGAAGATGAAAGATATGATGATTTAGAACAAAATAGTGATTTCTATAACTCACTAGATGATGTGGGACTACATAATTTAGACAATGCAATGGAAGCCATGGAAGTAGAAAGTAGTGGTAAAAGAAGAAGGGGATATGGAGAATCATCTGTAAAAAGAGAAGGATAAAGAGAGAGACCTACCAGGACAGCTGGACAATGGCCTCCAGAAACAGATGATTATCAGCCTACATATATCCCAGGACAATATAGATACATGGGTACTAAAAGAAGAGATTTTTAAAAACCAGTGCAATTCCAAAATTATAAAAATGATGGTGCTATATTAAACCTAGCAGCTCATGATCCAATAGATTGGCCGAATATAATCAGCATATGGAAAGGTTTAATAGTACAAAAATATATACAAAATCCGTATAGCATAGGCACTAAGGTAGAAGATATGTTAACATATCTTGAAACATTTTTAGGAGAATCTGTAAAAGTTCTTTGGGAACAATGGCTAGAATCATACCCTAGTCAATATGAAGAATTAAAAAGGGTAGGAAGTAACCCTAATAACTTTGCGAATGTTATCTCAAATATGATCATAGCAGAAGATCCAGAATTAGGTCATACCTCATTGCAAAATGAAAGGTTAAGAGAAATAGAAAAATTAACATTAACTAGCTGGAAAGGTATTAAAGAGTTTTCCCAGTATTATTTGTATAATGCTACTACTGCTAAACAAGGTTTTAATGTAGGCGTAGTAGAAAGATATTTTAATAAGTTGCCTGACCCCCTAGGGTCAATAATATTTGAAGAATATAAAAAGGAAACAGCGGGAAACATGGTAAATATATCTCAAGCTATAACATTTGTTTTCAAACAATTAAGAAAGGTGTGTACTAGTATTCAAGCCCAAAGATCTATGAAGAAATCAGATTATAATTTTTGCAAGAACATAGTCCAAATACCACTTACATATGGAGAAGAAAGGCATAGGAAAAACAAATATTATAAACCACAAAGGAGAGATAATAGAAATTTTAGAACAAAGAAAAGATATTTCGTAAGAAGATCATACAATAGAGCCCCATTCTTGCATAAAAGAAATGTAAGAAGATACAATCCTAAGAAAACCTATGATAAAACATGCAGGTGTTTCATATGTAACTCACCAGATCATCTAAGTAGAACTTGCCCTAATAAAGACCATTCTAGCAAATATGAAGAACAAGAGAGAGTGTTAATTATAGATAGCGTTAATGAAAATATATTAGTATGTGATGATGAAATAAAAGACGATGAGTCAATATATTCAACTATAGAAACAGATGAAGTAGAAAATGAGGCTCCAGAATATGAATCAAGTGAAGATGAAATAGACCTAATAGATGATTTAGCCGGTTTAAAAATTGGAATGATGAACCAAGTAGATTGTGAACATGATTGGATTAGAGGAAAAGGTGATTATAACATAAAATGTGCTTTCTGTATATACTGCCCAAGTCAAGATAATAGGTTCACTTGTAGCTTGTGTTTAAAACAAGCATGTGCCTCATGTCTAAGAGCCAATAATCAAAAATGGAGACAAGAGATAGAATTGGAACCAGAAGAGTGAGTATTATCCAGTAGGGTTAGAAATTTAGAAAATAGAATAAATAAGCTAGAAGCAGAGCTAGAAAAACTTAAAGATGACTTAGAAAATAGTAAAGAGGAAAATGATAATGTTCCAAAAAACACAGAAATGAAAGAGCAAATGATAACAGTAAGGGCTAAAAAAGGAGACAAATTAATACAATTGAAAGATGCAATTACTAGTTTTGGAAACAAATATATTATTTGATTACCATTCAAAGAAGTGTTAGGAATAAGGATCCCAGTTAAGATTGTTCTGAAGCCAAATATTTCATATAAAATACTGGCACTATTAGATACTGGTTGCACTAAGAATATCATCCATGATAAATATTTTATGAGATGTCCCGAAATAGTTGAAACTATAGATGATAATAAAGTTGAAGTATCTACCGATATGTCAGGAATAAAGAAGATCCATAATCAGCTAGCATATAATATTGAAGCTTACATAAATGGCACAAAATATATAATAGATGAAATTACAATAAGAGATTTGTTAGTAATAAATGATGACATGATAATAGGGTTAAGATTTTTACAACAATCTTTACAAACCACAATCATACATGAAGAGGGGGTAACATTTATCCCTTATCAAGATAATGTTCCATACATATCTGAAGTGCGAAAACAAAGAAAGTCCTTGCAAAATTTAGAAATATCTAATTTAGATGATGAATATAGCACAAGTCCAGATCCCCTTGAATTCTATAAAGACGAAGAACTTAGTGAGACCATAGAAGAATATCATATAGAAAATACATGTACAGAATGCATTGGGTTGCAATCATTCTCTCCAAATTGGTATAGAGATATAAAATCTAAAAAGGATATAGATAAAATTGTGCAAAGACTAGAAAGCATACAAATTATTGGAGAAATACCAATGAAGCATTGGGATAAGAACTCTATAGTTTGCAAAATAAATATCATAAATCCAGATTATATAATTAAGTCAGGACCAATAGAAGCTACTCCTAAAGATATCAAAGAGTTCAAAATGCATATTGAAGAGTTATTAAAGTTAAAAGCTATAAGAGAAAGCAGAAGCCCTCATCGATCTGCTGCTTTTATAGTTAGAAATCATGCAGAAGAAGTTAGAGGTAAATCTAGAATGGTAATTAACTTTAAAAGGCTTAATGATAATACAGTTGACGATGCATACAACATACCTAATAAGTAGGAATGGATTAACAGAATACAAGGAAGTAAATATTTCTCCAAATTCGATTTAAAGGAAGGATTTTGGCAAGTAAAAATGGCTGAAGAATCTATTCCCTGGACAGCATTTACTTGTCCACAAGGCCATTATGAATGGCTAGTAATGCCATTAGGCCTAAAGAATGCACCTGCACTATTTCAAAGAAAGATGCAAAATATATTTAATGAGAATCAAGCATTTATATTAGTATACATAGATGATTTGTTAGTATTCTCAAAATCATACAAAGAGCATATAGTCCATCTTGAAGTGTTCTTTCGAAAGGTAGAACAAAATGGGCTCATACTATCTAAAAAGAAGATGCAAATTTGCAAAGAGAAAATAAATTTCCTTGGTCATGAAATAGGAGAAGGAAAGATATATCTACAAGAACATATTGCAAAGAAAATATTAGAGTTTCCTGATAATATGAGTGATAAAAAGGTTTTACAATAGTTCTTAGGAATTGGAAACTATGCGCGAAACTATATAGATAACTTAGCAAAGCTAGCAGGACCTTTATATGCTAAATTAAGAAAAAATGGTCAAAAATACTTCAATTCTGAAGATATAAAATTAGTAAAGGCCATCAAAGAAAAGGTCAAGAATTTAAAACCCCTAGAATTGCCTCTAGAAGACAATTATTTTATAATTGAGACAGATGCATATAAGGTAGGATAGGGTGCGATACTCAAATAAAAACCCAATAAATACTCTCCAAAAGCAGATGAAAAAAATATGCAGATATGCTTAGGGAAGTTACAAATTAAAGACGGTAAACAATATTGATAGGGAAATCCTTGCTGTTGTAAATGCAATAAATGCATTTAGGCTATATCTAGGATTTAAAGAATTTACAGTGCGAACAGACTGTGAAGCTATATGTCGATATTACAATAAAATTAATAGTAAGAAAAGCTCAACCAGAAGATGGGTTTTATTTGAAGACACTATAGCTGGGAATGGTTATAAAGTTATTTTTGAGCATATTAAGGGGAAGGATAATACCTTACCTGACATATTTTATCGTGCATCAAATTTGCAGAAATGAGGAGAGGATTATTCGCCAATAAGGATGAATATCTCTTCTTTGGAGAAGAAAATAGGCTAAAAATGTTCCAGCCAAATACATTCAATTTCAAGCCAAAAGCCCATATCAAGCTTGATGAAGCTTAAAGATGCATATTGGATAACTTTTGGTTCCAATATACTCTCAAAAGAGAGGAAAAAGGATATTTTTTATCAATTCTCAACAGTTTGGCTGAATATTTTAACGAATTAAACAAAAATGTGCCAAAGCCAGAAAAGGTTGAAATACCAAAAGGAGAAACTCTATATCTTATATTCGATGGAAATATACCTGGCATATATTTGGAATGGGAAAATATTATGATTGAAAAAATAGATGCAAAAAGAAATGGACGGGATTTAACATTCAAAAGATATTACAGTATAGATGAAGCCTTACTTTGGGCAAGAAAGGTATTAGGACCAGATTATTATATTGACCCAAAGGCTAAAGACTATATCCAAATGAAAAGAGGCATACCTGCTGCACCAACTCCCACAAAGGGGGAGGCATCAAGCTCAAAAAATATAAAACGGAAGAATCCCCAAAATATAAGACATATCAAGAATGCCTTCTAAAGGGGCTTGACCCTTTAGACAGTGAATACATGGATCAAGAAATGGATAAAAGGTTTAAAGAATTTTCAAAGATAATAAAGAAAGAATTAAAGGAGGAAATAGTAAAAGAATTAAGGCAAAAATGGATGAAAATTTGAAGAAATAAAGAAAAAATGTGATGAAAAATATGATTTCAATCTGTTAAATGATGATGATCATATGGACATAGCAGGGCATGGGCAGCGGCCTGAATGAAGCCCACATTGCATATATTGATATTGCTATCAATTATTCGGGCACAGAGGACCTATACCCGACCCGAATATTGATAGAAATTCCCATAATAGACCCGACCCGAATAATTGATAGAAATTCCCATAATAGATCCTTTAAATATTGATAAGGTATTATCAATCATATGGGCAGGGAAGACCCCCTAAAAAAACATTAAATTTTTAAATAAAAAATTAATATATATATATATATATAATAATATTAAGCAATGTTGAAAATGTAAGCAGCCTTGGCATGTATGTACGCATACACTAGCACAAGGATTTTTGAAGGCAGAAGAAGCTCTCAAGGCTAATCGCATGAAGATCTGTATGACCGAAGAGCAAAGACTGGTACACAGAGGCCAGCCAATTATTCACCGAGAGACAATGCCACGTGAACAAAGCAAAGATTCCTGAAGATTGAAGCTTGCGGCACTCTCTCACACTTTTCTATATTATTAGAAGGACACGCGTGTACCCTAGTAGGACACGTGTGCATACTACCGTGTGTAAAATAAGTGAAGGAATGCTCCCGAAGGCCTCCCTTGCAGCCACCCCTCGCGGCTATAAAAGGAGACGCTGGGCTCAAGAAGACAACACAAGAGACGGGAGAGCACGAAGCACTCAGAGCATCAAGTCTCTCCACCAGAGCACCACTTCCTTCGTAGTCTAGCCACCACCACTACTAGTAGAATAGCCAAGAAGGCGCTTAGTTCGCCAAGAGTTTGAAGGTAATTTCCTAGTTGTGTGTAATCCCTTCGGGGCCTCCCGAAAGGGAAAACCATATGTAAATTATGTTGTTGAAATGATGTAGTTTCTTGGTTTCACTTAGTACTTTTATTTATGAATTTATGGGACGAGTTCTTATGCTAGGGATCCTATAGGAGAAACCTCTGCGTGTGTAGTTCTCTGTGTAGCCCAGAGTGGCGTTTGAATGAGAAACTTGTGGCCATAGAGAAGTGTTCCCTTCGGGTGGAACTGCCTGGGAAGACGATCAGAATTTACCCCATAAATTTTCAATTAAAACTGCTAAGTGAACGTAACTAGCTACATCTGATACAACATAATGATAAATATGGTGAGTACTGAGTAGGATTTTACACCACTGCGTACATTCGTCGGTCGAACCATTGGCCTCACTAGCCCAGAATAGATCTTGTATCAAATATATAATCAAGTTAGAATGTGAAGGTAATCATATTGAATTAAATATTATGGTGAATAGCGGAATACTATTCCAAATAGTGTATTCAATAGTGGAGCACTATTGTGAATAGTGCCCTACCTAGTGAATAGTAAATACTATTCAAGATAAAAAGCATACCTGTCTACCACTTCCACCTAATCCCATATTAACCTAATCAAAATCTTAATTAATATTGATTAGAAAATATTAGTAAAAAAATTGTATCCCTATATTGTTGGTATCAGAGATTCCTCCTGTCCAGGGGCTTCGGCCTGGGGCGCAACTCATCGGCATCTGACTCTGAGTCATCCGTAAGGGAAGTCTCTAGTTTCCTCTTCTTCTTCTTCTTCTTCTTCTCCCCCTTGGGGAGGAGAGAGTTTTGGTGTCTTCGGACACTACGTCCGAGGCGGCTTTACAGCGTAGGCCTCTCTTGGCCTCCTTGCCCTTCTCCTTGGCCTTCTTTTCCGGCGCCTGGTATGGCGCCGGGACTAGCATTCACATCAACAGAGGAATAGCTTCATCTTCGGGCAGCGGAGCCAGACAGTGAATCCATTCCGCTTTCTTTGTCCAGCCCTGCAAAAGAAAAGGGAGAGTTTATTGTGCTCCTTGGGCTCGCAAAGTAATGTTATCAAAGAACTTATGGAGGTCGCACCGTGGGTGCTGTCGTAGCCAAGGTCTTCGGTTGTCTCCGGCCATGACTTCTTGTTCTTGAAGAGCAGCTTCCACATGTCTTCGTGCTTCGTACCAAAGAACCGCTGCAGGGTCCAAGGACCGGCCGGGTTGAACTTCCACATGGGCTCTTGACGCGCCTAATAGGGGAGAATCCGGCGGAAGAGCATCACCTAGATCACACTGGCAAGGCTGGTATTTTTATCTACCATGCTCTTTATACGCTTCTCCAACATCGTTACCTCATCAGACGACGCCCAGTCCAGGCCCTTGTTGACCCAGGATGTCAGCCACGTTGGGGGCCCAGACTTGAACTCCTAGGAGGAGCCCATGTGGAGTCACAGGGCTCTGTGATGTAGAACCACCCTTGCTGCCATCCCTTCATGGTCTCCACAAAGGTGCCCTTGGGCCAAGTGACATTGGGCATTTTGCTCACCATAGCGCCACCACAATCCACTTGTTGGCCATCCACCACTTTTGGCTTCACATTGAAGACCTTGAGCCATAGGCCGAAGTGGGGAAAATGTGGAGGAATGCCTCACATACGATGATAAACGGTAAAATGTTGAGGAAGGAATTTGGGCCTAGATCATGGAAATCTAGCCCGTAGTAAAACATGAGGCCACGGATGAAAGGATGAAGGGGAAACCCTAGTCCGTGAAGAAAATGAGGGATAAATACTACCCTCTCGCCGGGCTTTGCAGTGGGGATGACCTGTTTTTTGGCCGGGAGCCGGTGGGCGATCTCTTTGGCCAGATACCCCGCTTCCCAGAGTTCTTTGATATTTTTCTCCGTGACGAAGGAGGCCATCCACTTGCCCTGCGCTCCGGATTCGGACATGGTTGGAGTACTTTCTAGGAACGGAGTGTATCAAAGCTTGTGCGCTGAAGCTTGAGGGCGGATGTATTGGGGAAGCGGAAGGCGTGGGGTAAAAAGGGGGAATCTTATCTCCCTATAAAGGCAGTGAATATCATGCGTCCCCCACGAGCCTTAAAGATTTCCTATTTCCAAGGGGTCGAGCCAAACGGCACGGTTGAGTTTCCCAAACCCGTATTGATGAGAATTCCTTAATAAGTGGGCACGATCTCTGTTTTGACAAGACATGTCATCGGAGGTTGCGTCTCGAAGCGCGAAACTGGAGGCCGAAAAATGGTTCAAAATAATAAAACGGCCGGACGTAACGTCTTGTTCGTAGAATCATCAGAAGACAGAACTTATCTATATTTTATCTTTACGTTTAAGGGTTGTGACTATTGAACAGAGCCGGATATAGTGCTGGTGGTCAACTACTTTGAAGTGTTCGGATGAGGAACCTGCCTTGCAATGCCGAAGACAATCTACGCACAGGACACATTGTCATTGAAGACTGATTCAGGGGCTACTGAGGGAGTCCTGGATTACGGGGTCCTCGGGCGTCCGGGCTATGCAACATGGGTCGAACTAATGGGTCGTGAAGATACAAGATAGAAGACTCTCCCCCGTGTCCGGATGGGACTCTCCTTTGCGTGGAAGGCAAGCTTGGCGTGCGAATATGAAATATTCCTTTCTCTGTAAATCGACTCTGTACAACCCTAACCGGAGGGTCCAGTCCATACAGACAAGCAGAATCATACAGGCTAGACAATTAGGGTTTAGCCATTACGATCTCGTGGTAGATAAACTCTTGTAACCCCTATACTCATCAAAGTCAATCAAGCAGGACGTAGAGTATTACCTCCATTAAGAAGGCCCGAACCTGGGTAAACATTGTGTCCCTCGTCTCCTATTACCATCAATCCATAGACGCACAGTTCGGGACCCCCTACCCGAGATCTGTCGGTTTTAACACTGACATCGAGTTCACTGGGAGTATTTTTTTAGGCTTACATTACTCTAAATAAACACATTACTTAGTGATTGCATATTTTCTGTTGTAGATGAATGGCACCACCTGCTCAACCCAACTTTGCATTGAAATCAATTCTGGAAAAGGATAAACTGAATGGAACAGACTTTAACACCTGGTATCGAAATCTGAGAATTGTTCTCAAGCATGATAGAAAGGAACATGTTCTAGAGGATCCACTTCCAGAGGAACCTGCCGATAATGCTAATAGCACAACCAAGAATGCCTACCATAAACTCGTTGATGAATCAAACGAGATCAGCTGCCTCATGCTGGCTTGTATGGAGCCTGATTTGTAGCAGCATTTCAAAGATGTTGGGGCTTTCGATATGATCGAGAGTATCAAGAGCATGTTTCAGGTGCAGGCTAGGACCCAAAGGCTCAATGTCTGGCAATCCTTGATGGATTGTAAGCTGAAGGAAGATGATCCACTGAGCCCGCAAGTCATCATGATGATCGGATACATGCAAGCTTTGGGTCGATTGGGCTTTCCGCTCTTGGATGAGCTGGCTACAGATGCAGTTCCGGGTTCTCTTCCGCCCAGCTATGGGACGTTCATCTCGAACTATCATATGCATGGCATGGATAAGATTCTCACTAAATTGCATGGGATGCTCAAAGTGGCAGAGAAGGATATTATGAAAGGCACGCATCAAGTGTTGATGGTGCAAAAATCGGCTAAGTTCAAGAAGTGTTGGTCCAAGAAAAAGGCTAAGGCAAAGGGCACGGAGACGGTAACCTCCGTTGTTGCACCGAAGTCTGGACCGGACTCGAAGACCATTTTCTATCATTGCAAGGGGACCGGTCACTGGAAGAGGAACTTTAGCAAGTGGCTTGCAGAGCATGGCAAGAAGGTCGGAAATGCTTCTTTAGGCAAAGGTACACTTGTTGCATATGTTATAGACATTTACCTTGCTTGCATATCTAGTAGCTCTTGGGTATTTGATACCGGGTCGGTTTTTCACATTTGCAACTCGATGTAGGGGCTGGTAAGAACTAGGCGTGTGGCACAAGGGGAGATTGACATCAGGGTCGGAAACAAAGCAAGAGTTGCTGCATTGGAGGTCGGCACGATGCAGCTACACTTTCCTTCTAGATTTATTTTGGAATTGAATAATTGTTATTACATTCCTGCACTTAGTCGGAACATTATTTCTGCCTCATGCTTGATGAGTCAGGGTTATGAATTCAATTTAAAAGACAATGGTTATTCTTTTTATTTGAATGGTATGATCCACGGCTATGCACCCATTGTTGATGGGCTATTTATATTGAATCTAGAACATGAATCGGTCTATAACGTGAAAGTCAAGAGGCATAAGCCAAATGAGATAAATCCGACATACTTCTAGCATTGCCGGCTTGGACACATAAGTCTAAAACGCATGAAGAAGCTCCATGATTATGGACTACTAACTTCGTCCGACTTTGGGTCGTTCGAGACATGCGAATCATGCTTGCTCGGCAAGATGACTAAGTCTCCTTTTGCAAAGAGTTGCGAGAGGGCGTCCGAGCTGTTTGAGCATATACACAGTGATGTGTGTGGTCCAATGAGCACCACTGCCAGAGGTGGCTATCAGTACTTCGTGACTTTTACCGACGACTTGAGTAGATATGGATATATGTATTTGATGAGGCACAAGTCAGAAACTTTTGAAAAGTTCAAAGGGTTTCAGAACGAGGTTGAAAATCAGCTCGACAAGACTATAAAGCTTCTATGATCAGATCGTGGAGGTGAATACATGAACCAGGAGTTTGATGATCATCTAAAAGAGGTATAGTACCTCAGCTCACGCCTCCGGGTACGCCACAGAGAAACGTCGTGTCGGAACGGAGGAATAGGACCTTTTTGGACATGGTCCGGTCAATGATGAGAAATCAGATTTACCCTTGTTATTCTGGGGATACGCTCTAGAAACTGCAGCTTTCACACTTAATAGGATACCATCAAAATCCGTAGACAAGACACCACATGAGATGTGCACTGGGAAGAGTCCCAGTTTGTCTTTTCTAAAGATTTGGGGTTGTGAAGCATTTTTCAAGCGACTTATGTTAGACAAGCTTACACCCAAGTCGGATAAATGTATATTCATGGGATATCCAAGGGAAACCTTGGGATATAGCTTCTACAACCAGGAATAGAACAAAGTGTTTGTTGCTCAGAACGTGTTTTTCCTTGAGAAAGAATTTCTCAGTCGGGAGGCCAGTCGGAGGACGGTCCGACTCGAAGAAATTCGAGGACCACTCGGGGACGTCTCGGCTGATGATGAGATCATACAGGAGTCAGTCAGGGAACCCGTAGTGGAAGCGGCACCGGAACCACGGAGGTCGGAAAGATTACGCAGAGTGCGCGATGTATTGTTGCTAGAAAGCGATGAGCCGGCCACGTATGCGGAAGCAATGATGAGCCCAGATTCCGAGGTATGGCTAGAGGCCATGAGATCCGAGTTAAAGTCCATGGATGAGAATCAAGTCTGGGACTTGGTTGATCCACCGCCTGGCATAACGGCCATTGGTTGCAAAAGGGTCTTTAAGAAGAAAACCGATGTTGATGGAAATTTCCAGATCCATAAAGCTCGGCTTGTCGCTGAAGGTTATGGACAAGTTCAAGGAATTCTCTACGACGAGACTTACTCGCCGGTAGCGATGCTGAAGTCGGTGAGGATCGTACTAGCTATAGCTGCATATTTCGATTACGAGGTATGGCAGATGGATGTCAAAACGGCTTTCCTTCATGGAAATTTAACAGAGGACATGTATATGATACAGCCGGAGGGTTTTGTCAATCTGACTAGCGCTGGTAAGGTTTGCCAGCTCAAGAGATCCATTTATGGGTTGAGGCAAGCATCTCGGAGTTGGAACATTCATTTTGATGAGGTCGTCACTGGCCTCGGTTTAATCAAAAGCGAAGAGGACGCTTCTTTATACAAGAAGTTAAGTGGGAGCTCGATAGTGTTTCTGATCTTGTATTTGGATGACATATTGTTTATCGGAAATGATGTCTTGATGCTGAACTCGGTCAAGGAGTCAATGAATGGCAAGTTTTTGATGAAGGACCTTGGTGAGGCAATGTATATTTTTGGCATTAAGATCTATAGAGATAGATTGAGGAGGCTGCTCGGCTTAAGCCAGAGCACGTACATAGATAAAGTGTTGAAGCGGTTCAACATGAGTGAGGCAAAGAAAGGGTTCTTGCCACTCTCACATCGTATAAGGCTAAGCGAGACTCAGAGTCCTTCGACATCTAATGAGCGAAGCAGGATGAGTAGGATTCCGTATGCCTCGGCAATCGGATCCGTCATTTATGCCATGATATGTACAAGGCCTGATGTTGCTTTTGCAATAAGCCTAACAAGCATATACCAGGCCAACCCAGACGAGAGTCACTGGGCAGCGGTAAAGACTATTTTGAAGTACCTGAAAAGGACTAAAGAGATGTTGCTAGTTTATGGAGGTGAGAAATAGCTCGTCGTCAGGGGTTACGCCAACGCTAGTTTCCAAACTGACAGAGATGATTGTCTATCACAGTCCGGGTTCTTGTATGTCATGAACGGAGGAGCAGTGAGCTGGATGAGTTCCAAGCAAGATACAGTGGCCGACTCTACCACAAAAGACAAATACATTGCAGCTTGTGAAGCTACAAAGGAAGGTGTTTGGATCCGGCATTTTCTGGATGTTCTTGGTATTTTCCCAGCCTCGGTAAAACCATTGGACCTTTATTATGATAATTCTGGTGCCATCGCACAAGCCAAGGATGGAGGAATCATCACAAGGTCAGACACATAGATCGGAAATATCACCTGATTTGAAACATCGTAAAGAATGGTGATGTAGAGTTATGCAAAATTCACATAGATGGAGGGGGATGGAGTTTCCCATGGGATCTAGTCGACAAAATAGCTTTCCATGGAAATTCTTTTCAGAAAAAATAGCCCATCTGAAATGTTCTTTTTGTGCTCCTAGATCTCAAATCTTAATCTGGTATCATCCAACCAAATTGCGACTCCTTGACCGGGGAGACACCCATGGACCCGCTGGATGGATATGATGATGCTTAGAGCCGTCCGTTGGCGGTGTTGTTCACCTGTATCAACACAGGCGGTGAGGTGTTGATGGGATATCAATATGTGAATTTAAGAATGCCACTGAAATTTAGGATTGCTAGATTGCCCACTAATTAATCAAGGAATGATGGGCTTAGAGCCATATGAAGATGACTTCTCTGGAGGAAGGGACTTACCAAACCAATGAAATGCACATTGTGGTGTAGCTGAACATCGTATGAAAATGCTAGTTTCAAAACCCTGGGTATTAAGAATGATGGGTCTTGATCGACATGTAGCAGCCAGCATGGATCAGCAACAAGAAAGTTATTAGGTCCATGTATTTGGAGGTGATCAGGAGCGTAAAGAATTTGTAGCGACGCAGGTTTACATACTTTGAGAATTGTTCGAGAGGTTCTCAGGGGTTGTACATGTTCTCACTGGAATATTTGAGCAATGTAATAATCAAATGATAAGTTGTTGTCTGAAATGAATTGCAAGGCCCAATGTGGTACTCATGAGGTTGTACTGCCACTCCATATCTGAGCCATCTTGTTTCTTATGTTCTGTTAATAATGCTTAAAACAACCTGGTTATCAGTTTTGTTGAGCAAGGGGGCAATGCACGTGTTTCCTTCCATGCCTGTTGGTCACCGTGCATTGTGCTTCAGATTGAGTGTGTCATGTCTCATGAACAGACGGCACAAGAACTGTACACCATGTTTGGACCGCTTGTAAATAATGGATATCTCTAAAATTAATGATGCACAGACATGGGCCATGACACTGTACATAAAAGGCATTACAAACTGAAATACGTGAAAGAATACTCTTGTAGGCACAGATCTCAATACTAGGCATTGGTCTCGATATAGAGATCATTTGGACCTGAGAGCCAAATCGGATATCCCCGATCTATATCTCTATTATTTTTAATTAGTTTTATGTTATCACCTGATCTCTGCTCTGGTCCAACCATCACCATCTTAATTTCTTTTTCGGTTAAGATTGGACATGTGGAACAAATTATTCACTGCCCATACTTTTTATCACACTATCTCAATTATTATGTCAAAGCAAAACAATTATTTTTATACCAAACTTTTATACCCATCTAAAATTGTTTATCAATATTATAATACAATAATGTGTTTAATTTGTATTATTTCATCATTATAGATAAGCACATAACAATATTTTGTAATGTTAAGTATATTGTTTTGTTATAATTTTTAATGTTTTTTAATCAAACATTTTTTAAAATAAAATTTTAACAAAACATTGTTTTTTGTTATAAATTTTTTAATTTTAGTTTTTTGACCAAACATTTTTATATAAATTTTGAAAATTGCCTAAAATATATTGTTAATATGAGTATATATTTGTGTATGTTTATATCTGCTAGTGTATATTTTAATATCATGATACATATATCTGAAGTGTATTGTCTAATATATATATATATATCTTAATAGTGATTTCTAGTGTATTATTACATAAGCATATTTAGAGAACCTCCTACAATATAAATTGAACCATTTGCAAATATGAGGCAAGTTAGGTTTATTAATAAGTTTATAAACATGTGATTGGTCCATTGTGTAGATTTGATTTTTCAATAGGAACAATATATTTTGAATTTCATAATACAGACTCTGTTCCAGAATATAATGTGCATCAGTTTTCATGCAAGTGAAAAGTGTGGCTGTTTGATCAAGATTATAAAACAAAACATCAACATCTAGATATGATGTTTTTTCATGATAGATCTAATGACACAAAATTTGGTATCGTAGATATTAATAATCTTTTCTAAATGTTAGTCCAAACGCAGTTGGTTGGCTTTTGTGGGCATCATTTTGTAGGAGCAATAAGCGCTAGGCGTGTTAGCCTGTTCGGGATATTACCGTCTGTTTGATGAATTTTTGTACATAAGAATCATAATTTATTTATTGAGTATTTATTTGAGCTGCGGCGGGCAGGCATGAAATTAAGTACTCCCTCCGTCTCAAAATTCTTATCTTAGATTTGTCTAAATACAGAGTACAAGATATTAAGTTACGTTTTAGTATTAGGTACATCCGTATCTAGACAAATCTAAGACAAGAATTTTGGGATGGAGGGAGTACAAGATATGCGTAGAAAAAATATATTTTTATTTAGCAAAGTGCTACCATATGACGTGTGGCTTCCACATATACCTCAAAAATCATGACAGAGTTCATCATGTAGAATACAGTGGTGTAAATAGTTTGAAATTTTACACTGTGGATTAAGAGAAATAATTGCTAGAAAGGAGAAATATATGTATGCAACTTACCCCCAAATATGTACAATAGTAATTGATCTGCATGCATGCAGCCATGTATATTTCCTACTAGCAAACATGCCCGTGCGTTGCAACCGGAGAAAACAGCCCCCACAGCCTTACCCACTGAACATGGCTAACACCTCACCTTATGCCCCTAACATAGTAAACATGACTAATACCTCACCTTCAGGTACACATCCTCCATTTCAATATGACATCATACCCATGCTTTCGGTTGTCCTCTTTATCGTCCTCCTCGCCGGCGTTCGCGGTACCAGTTGTCACTAACCAAGGTTGTCCAGGTCCAATAACTGGATTGTTTAGCCCCCTTCGTGCCCAGCGGGATCAAGAGCATTGAACAAAGATGTTTTATACCCAGCCAATATAATCGGGAAAAGCACTACCCTAATATATGTCGGTGTTATCATGTAAATTGAGTAGTTTATGTTAAATAGACCGTGAAACCTTAGTTGGAGTCCTCTCATGCATTATGACGGGTGTCACTTGACCAAGCGAGGCTAGTCGTACGGGAAGACGCGATGGAAGATTACTTTTTATTTCTTTCTCTCTCCTGCTTATTTCATTCCTTTGTCAGGTCTCAAGTCATTTGACATGCAGTTATCTCGACTAAACTTCTCTCCTTTATTTTTTTGCCATGTCGCTCCTTACCTTTGGCTTATTGATTCCCAAGTCCTTCATACCTAAAAACTCAAAAAGTTATATCAATTGGAAACAAAAAGGTGTTTCTCCTTGGCGGGGAACAAAAGGCGTTTTTAAAAATGTTCAGGTTTCAGAAAAAATAAAAATAGGAAAATTGATCTTTTTGAATGTTTGAGCTAAAAATATTGTTTAGAAATTTGCAAAAATATTCGTGTTCTAAAATATATTTACTTTTTCCAAAAAAAATGTTTGCTCTTACTATTGGGCGCGGCTGTTCATTAATTTAATGTGTCGCGCTGTAATTTGAACACAGTGTGTTGTTAGTCAAGTTGCTAGCATTCTGGTGCGTCCAGCTTGAGGTCCTGGGTTCAATCCCTCAGGGCGCTTTAATTTTTCTCTTCGACCATTTTCACTGTCACGCCCTGTTAGCACAGCATACGCTAATGGGCCAGCCCATCACGCCTCGGCTCCGTGAACCAAGAATGACGACGGACGAAAACAATCTGGGTCCCACGGTAAACCAAAATTGGCACGTGGACCTTGTTTTATTATATTGTTAATCTATATCTATATCTATATCTATATCTATATCTATATCTATATCTATACCTACTAATAAAGCAAGGTGTGTTTCGCCAACTTTTTCATCCGTTCACCGCTGAAAAAAATAAATTTCTAAAATAAATATATTCCTATTCGAGGTGGTACTAAAATTTTATGTGTTTGTCTGCTAGAAAAAGAATTTTCGTGCGTGGGCCACGCGCTAAGGCCCAGCCAAGCCAGCCCCCTTATTTTTCTGCCCACGCAAACAGGAAAAAATCTATTTTCTGCAGTGGGCGACAAATAGTCAAGTTTCGCATTGGACAACGAATATTGGGCTGGCCCATTTTTTTATTTGTTTATGTTTTTTCCTTCTATTTTTATTCTTATTATACTCCTATATCTCTTTTTTACCTTTCATTTTAATTTTTATTTTAGAATTAATTTCGTAAACTAAAAGTTCTAAAAAAACATTCAGAATTAAAAACCAATTTTTGGAAACTGTTCAGAATTCCAAATTTTAGTTGCTATTCTGAAAAATATTGGAACTTGCAAAAGTTTCCACTTTTTTCATAAAATATTTTTTTAATATTGTTCGCGATATCTAAAAGGAAAATGGCATTTCAAAAAATGCTCCAAATTCGAAAGAAATTCTTGTTTTAGTTAAATCTTCACAACTAAAATTAATATCCCTGTATAAAAGATCAATATTCTGAAAAATCTTATGAATTTTGAGCACATGTTCCCATTTAAAAAAAATGTTCACAAATTGAAATAATGTTCATCTTTTTTCATCGGACTTTCGCACAGGACAACCAATAACGGGCTGGCCCATTTTTCTTTGTTTCTGTGTTTTGCTTTTATTTTTATTCTCCATTATCTATATCTTTTTTTCCTTCCAAGTTTATTTTCCTTTTAGAATTTATTTCATAAATTGAAAATTCTCAAAGAAAGTTCAGACTGAAGAAAAACAAATTTTTGAAAATGTTAAGAATTCCAAAATTTTGTTGCTATTTTGAAAATATTCGAAACTTGCAAAAAGTTACCCAGTTTTTCCAAAACTTATTATTCTTCAAAATTGTTCGAGATGTCTAAAAAGAAAATGGCATTTAAAAAATGCTCCATAATCGGAAAATATTAATATTAGTCAAATTTTCATAATTAAAAATAATGTTTTGTATAAAAGATACATATTCTCTAATAATCTTACGAATTTTCAACACATGTTCCCGTTTTTGAAAAATGCTCATAAAGTCAAATAATGTTATTGTTTTAATAAAAAAAGTTGGTGTTTTCAGAAAATGTTTGTGGATTTAAGAAGATGTTCCCTTTCATATTTTGTTAGTGTTTTTTCAATTGTACATAATTTTCAAAAAACTATGCCGGATTTTCAAAAATGTTCATGTTTTCTAGAATATTTAGAAATTTCATATCTTAAAATCCCCTCGATTGAAAGAATTGAAAGAAAAGTAGATTGAATAACTCATGGGCCTTATCTGAGGTATGATAACGGAACAAAACTCTTAAATGCCCTCGATCAATGAATGAAAAAATAGCGGATTGATTCCTTCACACGCAGCGAAGCCGAGAAGCTAAATGTTCATCTTTTTCATGTGCACATAGGGTTTTCCTTGCACATATAATTCTCACTGACTTTAAATGCATACTATTTTATCTCCCGTTGCAACGCACGGGCATATGTGCTAGTTAAACCTACACGCACGCCGCCAGCAGGCTCTCACAACTCTTTTCCACGTCTAGCCGACGCGAAAGCACGCAGAGGCTCTCATCATCACTAGCTCTACACACACACACACCACCCTTCCCTCCGCAACCATCACCACATCAATTTCTCCATCGCGGGAGCACGCCAAACTTCATCTACATGTTGATCCTCACACCAACTGTTGGGTTTGAAGGTACATGTTGATCTTCGCACCAACTGCTGGATTTGATGGTAAGTTATATGGTCCAATCATGAGATTGATTTTGTGATGAGAAAAAACAAGTTTGTACTGATATATGTTAGTGCAAGCAATTCAAAATAAGCGGCAAATAAGTTAGTCTTGCGCCTTATGAGGGAGCTTGATTCGTTCTATCTCACCGGCCTCAAGGATGTGGCAAAATCAAGTTCTACATCAGTAACTTGGCATGAGGAGAAGGGCCTACATCGATACTGTGGCCGGGTATTGACGAGAAAAAGACATGTCCCACCAAAAGCAAGTTCTACATCAGTACCATGGCCAGGTATTGACGAGCAAAAGGCATGCCCAACCAAAAGCAAGTTATACATCAGTATCTTGGCCGAGTACTGACAAGAAAAATAGCCTACATCAGTACCGAGGCCAAGTACTGACGAGCAAAAGGCCAGTCCTACCGAAAGCAAGTTCTATATCAGTACCAGGAAAAAGGCAGGGGCATCCCATGTTGTGGCGAGAAACCACATATTTTTCTGAAGTAAACATAGGAGCTACTGAAACACGACCTCCCTCCAATGGCTGAAGGGTTACGACGGCGTACGTGAACCGTCCTGAGCCCGAGGGCTTGCAGAAGCTGCCAGACTGTATGCTCCAAAGTATCAAGTGAGCAAACCGCTGCCTTCTCATCTGAAAGAGTTTAAACAGCATGCAGCGTGAATTATTAACCCGAACAATAATATGAATGATATGGATAATTGGGATATGAATGATATGGCCATAGAATACGGTGAGGTGAATGAAGCACATGTTATATGGTTTTTAACCCGAACTACTCAGTGCGTCTGCATCCATCTGGCAAACTTCCACTAAACAAGACAGAAGCAATTTGGCCAAACATTCACTGTTCAGCAAGAAATGAATCCCTCTCTGGTTGCAAGCTAGTCTCCTACAGCCTTTAAACTGCCAAAGCTGTTTTAAATTTAGGAACAAAGATAGTACTTCTGTTGCACACCGGTGACAAACTACTACTACAAAGTAAACCTGAATGGAAGAGCAGTCGTGAGTGTGCGGGGTCAAACCATTTGTTTTTTTGTTCCTTCCTCTGCTTTTGAAGAAACAAAGGAATTACAGAGAGAAATACATCCTCTCCCTCGCTCTTGGTTTGTTTGTTTACCCCTTTGAATAAACAAGCAAAAAACATATAACTTATGAACCTTGGACATCACAAGCAAAACTTGCAAACCGACATGACTAACCTATTCCCCACAATAAAAAATGAGACATGACTAATCTATAGTAAATGATTTACAGTCATACTGGGTCCATCTAACCCATCTAGCTAGCAATAAAACAAAAGTACAACACCAGCCCTTACATTAATCGTGCTTGTGTACGGCGCAAATAGATGTGAATCAAGAACACCTCCCATCGCGTGCCCTGTTTAGGCTACCAAAACGTTTTATATTTTCGAATGGAGATAGTCATTGGTTATCCGTACTCACACTGTACTTAAAATATGGTGATAAAGTTACATAAACTCCGGAAAACTCTATCCTTTTCCTGAAACCAGGCCCATGGTACTGCATATTTCTTCAGATATGTGGCGTACGAGAGCCGACAAACAAATCAAAAGCATGCAAAGCCAGTTGTCCACATAAACACCATTTGCAAGGAGCACAGGCAGGAATGCAACATAAGTAAACTTATATTAACTAGGAACATATCACAGTAGGAAGGCGTTAAAGTGGCATACCAGTAAGACAAAACGATCGAAGTCGTGTCAATCTCCTTAGATAAACTATTCCTCCTCCTGGATGTCATGGCATGATAGCTGAAGAATGGACCAGATTGATGGTTATATTTTGATGTATACTCTCAGCTCGTCAAGAGAGCTGTTGTTTTGAAGATCAACATGATCTTCAAATGCAAATTTGACAAATAGTTTATGATATAGTAGATCTTTGCAGTCCAACCTAACTACCTATGAAAGTATGTAACCTAAACATTTTACATGACATAAGTGCACATAGTTTGAAATGATAGCTATTGAGAACCACTTTGGTGTAAGTACTAAGAAACTGTTAGCTTCAATTGCTGATGCAGAGTGCGCTAATCAAAAACTAAGAAAAATAATTTAATTTTCGACCATGAACTTTGCCCAAAATCCAATTCTTCTCCCAAAAATTTCAAATAGCGGAAGCAATTTTAGTTAAATTATTACTAGAGAAATGATGAGAAAATTCACTTAGGGCATCACCCACAAGACTCCGGTATATGTCCTACTTGTGGTGTCCAGATCATTTTTGTCAAATATTTTCATCCAATAAGGACCCCTATTGGTCCGCGGAGCGGTCCGGACGTCCATCTTCCCCAAATTGAAACCGTCTTTGGGGGAGCTTTGTGAGTGTCCGAACATGCACTTTAGCACTTGTGACAAAGAAAAGCCCCCACGTGGCCCTCCTCACTTTTCTCTCTCTACTCATGCATGGTCTCCTTCTCCTCTCTTTCCTCCCAACTGGAAAAATAAGGATTAAGGGCAACTCAACTGGGTGGCACAAATCTTGTCAACTTTTGTCCGTGTTTTGTCCGTTTGGGTCGGCAAAATGGACAGCGGACAAACGGACATGAGTCTTGTACCCAACGGTGCTACCCATTTGGGATGTGTACGCCCCGACATTTCTACGAACATGCAGTGAACGTGACGAGCAAAGCAAATGCAGAGTGCGGCGAGCAGAGCGCGTTCAAGGGGAGGTCTAGCCACCATCCGCCGGAGCTAGCTAGCTCGCGTGGGGCGCAATGCACGGGCCAAACACCAACCATCCAGCATAGCTAGCTAGCTCGCGTGGACGGGAGTACAGCGGTCGCGTGCTCCTTGAACTGGACGAGCACGGCGCGTGCACATGTTCATCGAGCTGGACACGTGCTCCTCGGGCAGGAAGCAGGCAGCAGGCTCCCGATCCCCAAAGGACGGACACCCAACGCAGCGAGCCTGCCATGTGCTCCAGCGGGCGTCACGGCTGTGTTGGGCTGGAGCTTGCTGAAGGAGGAGCGGCGGCGTCTGTGCAGTGCCATAGCTAGTTATTGGTAGGCGAAGAAATTTCTTTTCAAAAGGAATCTAAGTAACAAAGTGTCATACGAGATCAAAATAATTATATGCATGCTATGTAGCTTTGTACTATCTAGGGAAGTGTGGCTCTTCCCCGGGCCCGGCACAAGCGAAAGATACTTGCACTGGGCTGCCCTTTTTTATGTAATACCCTGGTACATGGGTTGTGGATGATGTTACCTCATTGCTAATGTACTGATCCATACTTTCCACCCCTTGAAGCATATTGATAATTTCCTTCATTGTAGGTCTTTTTGTCTGCTCAAGGTTCACGCAGATTAAACCTATCTGAATGCATCTTTTTATTTGTTCGCAATCTTTATCTACTGATTTCAATGTTGGTTCTTCCCGCAGCACAGTTCTCCATTTTTGAAGTTCCTGTGAACATCAAAACAAAATCTGGAATATTACTATACAATGGTAAATTGTCACATGGCCTCAATGAAAGGGGCCTCCATCTTTAGTGTACAAATTAGTATGTCTTACAGTCTGGATGAAGTCCTCGGAGGATCTTCTAATATCATACGGATAGTTCCTGTGTCCCGTAATTACCTCCAAGATTACTACACCCAAACTGAATATGTCGGACTTAGGCGTGATTATACCTCGAAAGTATTCTGGTGAGATGTAACCTCTGCATTGTAACACGATTATGAAGTAATGTTAGGATAAATGTAAAGAAAATAAATTCTGTTGATTACCAAAAAAGCAATTGATTATCAGCAGGCGCTCACTTACAGTGTTCCAATAGTATGTTTAGTCGAAATAGTTAGTTTTTTATCAAATAGTCTTGACAGACCAAAGTCTGCAATTTTTGGTAACATATTTTCATCAAGCAATATGTTCGCAGGTTTTATGTCCAAGTGAACGATGGGACCATCAGATTGCTCATGAAGGTACCGTAGACCAAGGCAAACACCCTCAATTATATTCCACCGTGTGCGCCAATCATGTTTAGAAAATTCATCTGCATTTACAAATATAAGATGAGCATTTTATATAAGTTATCTTGAAAAATATTGTTTTTCTGCTCTATGCATAGAGTTACTGCAGAATTTTCTATGTATATTCTCCTTTGTGATTCATAAGAACACAGTTTTTATGAGCAATGAGCAAACCATGGAACTAGCAATCCCAAATAAAGTTGAAAATTTTAGAGGTAATAGCACCGGGAGTCCTCGAACTTGTCCAGGATGTGATGATCTAGTCCAAAACTTGCAAAAGCAAACTATTGCATCCCACAACTTGCATCCAATGTGCAAATTTAGTCCTGGCCAATCAGACCACGACAAGTGGAGCCTAGTCAGCAGAGCCGGTCAGCGCAAAACTTTTTGCAATTCCCCCCCTGGCCTTAGCACTAATGAACCCGCCTCCCCTCCCCTCCTCTCCTCTCCTCTCTTCTCTCTGCTCCACCCACTCCCCCCTCTGCTCCATCTCTGCTTCTCCGGCCAGGCCGTCGGCGGCGGCAGCAAGAACAGCCACAATGTGGTGGGTGGTGGTGCTTAATTGCAGAATGGGCTTCAACTAATTAAGGCGCGAATTATTTTTGACGGTTCAAACGCTATGTGCATGCTGTCAGGTGGAGGACGTGGGCGCGGTGCGGCTGTTCGTGCGCCTGCCGATCAACTCGGTGACGGACGGCGCGACGGTGAACACCGCCAGGGGCATCGAGGCCGGGATGCGCGCCGTGAAGCTCATGGGCGTGGACGGCGTGGAGCTGCAGGTGTTCTGGTCCGTGGTGCAGCCGGAGTCGCCGGACAAGTTCTCGTGGGCCGGGTACCGCGCCGTGGCCGATATTGCCCGCGACGAGGGCCTCAGCCTCCGCGTCTCCTCCGCGTCTCCCTCCGCATCCACGGTTCGCCGGGCGGCAGCGCCCCCAAGCTCCCGTCCTGGGTCGGCGCCGCCGCCGCCAAGGACCGCGACATCCTCTTCACCGACGGCGCCGGCGGGCGCCACGAGGACTGCCTCTCCTTCGCCGTCGACGAGCTCCCCGTGCTCGCCGGAATGCCCACCTCCAGCGCTACGAGGCCTTCTTCCGCAGCTTCGTCGACGCCTTCGATAACCTTTTCGAGTCCACCATCGCCGTGCGTAACTAACTAAAGATGCCATACCAATGCCTCCATTTTTGTCCTGCATTTTGTTCATTAAACTAGGGCCGATTGATGGTGCTCAGGACGTGACGGTGGGGCTGGGGCCGAACGGCGAGCTCCGGTACCCGTCGTACCCGCCGGGGAGCGACGTGACCCAGTTCATCGGCGTGGGCGAGTTCCAGTGCTACGACAAGTACATGCTGTCGCAGCTGAGGCAGCACGGGGAGGCGCTGGGCAACCCGATGTGGGGCCTCGCCGGCCCGCACGACGTGCCGCGGTACAACGAGTCGCCGGACTCGAGCGAGTTCTTCCGCGACCACGGCTCGTGCGACAGCCCCTACGGCGACTTCTTCCTCTCCTGGTACGCCGGGAAGCTCGTCAGCACGGCGACCGCGTCCTCGGCATGGCGAGCCGCGTGTTCGGCAGCAAGCCGGTGGAGCTCTCGGCCAAGGTGCCGTTCATGCACACGTTCATCGGCCCGGCATGGACGTGTGCATGAACAAGCAGCAGCGGAACACGGGGTCCAGCCCGGACAAGCTGCTGGTGCAGATCAAGAAGCGTGCCGGCGGCACGGCGCGCGCATCACCGGCGAGAACGCGTCGCTGGTGATGACGCACACCAGCAGCTTCCCGCGGATCAAGAGCAACATCGTCACCGCGGAGCGGATGAGGCCGACCTTCTTCACCTAAAGGCGGATGGGGGCCGAGTTCTTCTCGCCGGAGCACTGGCCGCCCTTCATGGAGTTCGTGCGCAGCGTCGTCTGCGGCGAGTGGGACGAGGACGATGATTGGGTAGGAAAATAACCAACTCCCGCGGCGTCGTGGAAGGAACAGCACCAGGGAAGGAGCAGCAGTGGCCCCTGCGCTGTCTGACGGACGGTCGGCAGTCGACAGCGTGCTTTGTAAGGTGTAGTGCGGGTTATTTTGTGCTAAGGCGAGGGGGGTAATTGCAAAAAGTGCGGCGCTGACCGGCTGTGCTGACTAGGCGCCACTTGTCGTGCTACGATTGGCTGGGACCAGATTTGCACATTGGATGCTAGTTGTGGGACTCAATAGTTGCCTTTTGCAAGATTGGGACCAAATCGTCACATCCAGGACAAGTTGTGAGACTCCTGGTGCTATTACCTCAAAATTTTAGGGAAGCAAGATTTGGTCCTTATCTAAATCTCATACCTGAAATATACTTATCAAGACATCCATTGGGCAAGAATTCCAAGCAAAGCAAACTTTCAGTGTTCTCAGCAAAAACATATTTTCCTTCGTGAGGCGTATGCAAATGTTGTGTTTCACTGCAGTAGCCTAGAAGTCGCACTATATTTGGGTGCTCCAGTTTCATAAGAAGATTAGCCTCGTTCTCAAATTGCTTCTGTGAGCTGGGTTCTGCCTGCACAAACTTCTTTACCGCAACCACTGTCCCATTTTGTAGCACTCCCTGTTTTATGTCTCTTAGTAATATGTATGTATGGGTTTTTGGGTTAAGTATGGTTACATACTTGAGAAATCATAAACATATATGGTTTGATCTTACCTTATATACCACACCAAAACCACCTCTACCAAGTACTCTCTCATTACAGAAGTTATTTGTGATGTCCTTCAAATGTTGTAATGGCAGATGGTATTGTTTGGATTCGGTCTCTTCCAATGACGCATGGCGTGGCTCGGATTCCATATGTTCCAGTGACACATGGTTTGCTTCGGAAATCATCTCCATCTGCATGCACACATAACTCACTGGATTAATTGAGGACTACATTTTAATCTACTCCCTCCGTCTCAAAATAAGTGACTCAACTTTGTACTAACTTTGTCCCAAAATAAGTGACTCAACTTTGTACTCCCTCTGTCCCATAATGTAAGACTTTATTTGACATTATGTAGTGTCAAAAAATGTCTTATATTATGGGACGGAGGGAGTACTAACTTTGTACAAAGTTAGTACAAAGACGAGTGACTTATTTTGGAACGGAAGGATTATTTTGATTAGCACTTGCGGGAAACCTTCCCTTTTTTTTGCAAAGTAAGACTACATTGCGGAAAGAACCTAAAACTAGACAATGCAACGAAGTAAATATGCTCTCAACTTTCGAGAGATTAAATGCAAAGTAGAAAACATAGAATTTAGTTAACAAACTCACTTCCATCTAGAAAGATTTGATAATCTCACCTTAGGCGTTGTGTCTCCAGTATATTGACTCGTATCTGCACTTAACTGTTCCTCACTATAATCTGTTGACTGCTCACTATCGATATCCATAATTGCTATTGAGTTTTCTTTCCCAATGACAACCCTGATATATATTAGGTACGTACCCATATAATATTATAATAAGTTTGGCATAAATAAATAGGAAGCATGGAAATATACATTATTACACAGTACAGAAAAACATGAAAATATACCTTCCCATCGCACACGCGAGGTGGTAGACAGCTCCAACACAACCAATCTTGATTATCCCCTTAAGCGTGGGTGGGCATGAGTACATTCTATGGGAATTTCTTTTATCAGATAGTAGAATGGAAATCCATGTATGATCTACTCCCTCCGTTCCATAATGTAAGATATTTTTTCACACTAGTGTAATGTCAAAAAACGTCTTACATTATGAGACGGAGGGAGTAGTACATTTGGTTCAACAACAATTGTTGACTAACTAGCGCCTATATAAGCAAATGGTTGTCTTGTCTAATGTGTGTGCTTCAGAAGTACGCCAGATATAGTTAATACATTTCAAATTACCTGCAATCTGTTGTGCTCCACAAACAAATAGCGCCATCTTCTGAACCTGTAATTAGAGTCTGACGATTGGGTTGGTACAGAACTGATGTTACAGGTGATACGAAAGCTTCAAGTGTATATGCACATATCTTGTCCTGCAAATACCATATCTGATTTGGAAAAACAATCAGGCGCACATTATGAAAACTGCTATATATTAATATATACATGTACTACATTAGCATGTTCTTCCATGAGAATGACAGACCTTTGTAGTCTTATCATCTGAGCCTGTAGCTAAAAACTCGTGATCGTGACATATGAAGAAATCCAGGCAGTTCACTTGTTTTGAGTGCCCAGACAGAGTGTATATCGATTTGGGAGAATCAAAACCCCAAACCTGCACACCAATCGTATAAGAGATAAGAATCAGAGAACATCAAAGGTCAAGCAACAATACTTGTCTTCATCTTGCAAATTATGGGGGGAGAGAGAGAGAGAGAGAGAGAGTGAGAGTGAGAGAGAGAGAGAGAGAGAGAGAGAGACCTTCACAGTGTAGTCACCCTTTAAACTCGTTGAAACATCGCCCATGCCGCCATATTTGCTATCTGTGTAATAATCTATCTGTAAACTCGTTGAAGCACTAGCAAAAATGTCATTTGGGTTAAATGTGACAATTGTCCCGATATCTTCATATTCATATGTCTGTATGCACTCCCAGCCCTTGTCCCAGTCCCAAAGTTTAATGTATCTACCCGCTGACAGCAAATATGGCCTGGTTGGATGAACGGCCAGTGACACTAATTCTTCATGGTCACTACCAATTCTGAAACTTGTGATCTTTTTCATCTTTTCATAGTTGTAAACATGGATACAATTTTTTGTTACAGCAACAATCCATTGCTTTCTTGAAATAAATTTAACGCAGCTAACTGCAGTCAGGCGGGACCTTGCATAGCTTGTTTTGACTTTAATTGAATCCACTTTTCTCTGACAGCATAAAGGAACTAATATTAGTCAATGGAGACGAAAGCATGGCATATATCCGCACCGATAGGCATCAATAATCTTTATCATAGAAAACAACACTAGTACGTGCCTGTGTCTGGTAGTCCCAAATACCAACATTTCCATTCTCATCTCCCACTATTATCCTGCCACAAATAAATCATGAATTTATAAGCACAAAGAATATACGTGAAACATGCCATATGCTTAAACAAGAAAAAAAGACTAATTCCATCCGTGTGCTCAGTGCCTCAGTCACAAATAAGGTCCCATGCCCAATGAAACTACGGACTTGTCAGGGGTTCATTCCGGAGCTACATAACACTGGAGAGCATGGTTTCTTCACATTTTGAAATATCAATCAAAATTTCACTTAATTTCTTTTCATAAATATGAGTTGGAGATGCTAGATGAATATCCATCAAGAAAATACAATTCATCTTGACTTCTCCATGTTAATGCATATAGATGTTCTATGTAGAAAGACTGCACTCACCATTGCTTGGCCTGGTTTATGTCCAAGGAATACATGTGGAAGAATTCTACCTTGCATACTATCTGATTCAGCAACACGTTAACATCTGGCCGAGGATCTCCTTAGAGTTTTACGGCACAAAAATCATAAACCAGAAAGAGAAGATAGAATTCATACCTTGATTGTGGGCGACATTGGCTGCAAAATATATGACCATTCGTGCATGCGTGTAAGCACAGTCAAGAACCACCAGCACAAAATGCATGTTAAAATAAACAGAAAAGGTGAAGTAACATTTACAGTAGAGTATCAACCTTCCAATCTAAGTGAGAGCAATCATTATCTATCCATCTTCCATAATATACATAACTAAAGTAGTACAAAGGATGGTAAATATTAATTGTGATAACAAGAATGGCGGAGATTTGCTCATCTTTGATTGGTTTCCACCTGATCACTTGATAGAAATACTGAAGTCCTATAATGTTCCCTCAAGATGCACTTCTGAACATTTATTTGTATATTTTGAATGGCATGTCATTGGTAATGTGACGATGAACTGCATTAACTAAGAATTTTCATGGTGAAACAAAGTGCTTGAGAAACAATGGCAAATAATATATTTGCATGGTGTACTTCTAGTTGTCATAATATTTTCAATATTTTTGTATGTATACAGTAGGTATTTAATACACTTATGTTAAAATAAAATTATGCCAGTACATACGGGAATTACATTGGAGCACCTAGGTGCTCCACCCCCCAACGACATCACCATTCATCTGCATGAAGATTCGGATCGCTGGCTTTAAATGGTGTGTATTAAGTTACATGCAACAACTATTAAGACAAACTGTCCAGATGTGCGGGTCACCTGGCTAGTTCATCATATTTATACTGATATAGTAATATGTTACCTTAGAAAATGATGTTGTGATGTGTCCTGGCAGAGTATAAGTTGCTTTCAGTTTCACCTCTTGCACTGCATTCCCCATCTCTTGGAAAAAATTGTCTGGCTGGCTTCGTAAAGTGTTTATATGTTCATCATCCCCTAATGTTAATGTTGCACTCTGCAGGATCACATCTATGATATACTTTTGTGGTCGTTCTTCGTTCACTTGTGTTGTCACAATGAGAGTGTAAGGGGTGTTAGGCGGCACAAGGCCATACATTGGCAGTAATAGGAAGGAGGACTTAATGCTCTTTTCCATAAGCCTAAATGCAACGTGTTTATCAGTGTTGTTTGTTAGCTGCAGCGGACACATGACAACCTTGTTGGGCTTGAAGGGAAAGCAAAGCGTGGACTGGTGAAGGAGAAGCAGCTCGCTTGTCCCAACTTCTGGGATTACATGCGTACTAAATTCTGTTTCTAAAAGCCTCTCAATTATATGATTCATACTTGCTGGTCTTTTGGTTGGGTCGGCCTCAGTGCACTCAATCGCAATCTCAGCGCATACCTGTATTTGTGCACGCTGTGATATATCCAATATATGATAACTCCAACCTTCAAGAACCTAGAAAATTGGAATCATGAACACTATATCAAATCGATCAGCCTTTTTGAGTGAAAACTGAATATTAATGCATAATCCCTCTGATCTATAATAAGTGCCGCAGTTCTGAACTAAGGCTAGTTCAATCTTGATTCAAATCTGCGACAATTATTTTGGATTGGAGGGTGTAAGATTGCTGTTGAAAATTTTCACTTGGAGTGACTACATATATAAATCGTTCTCACTTCCTCAACAGCTTGATAGCCCTTGCTTCCAGTCAACGTCTCTATAATAATAACACCAAGACTGTATTAGTCAAACTTATTTGTGATTTCATAGTTGGAGAACTCTGGTGCCAAATATCCACTGAAAATACATATTGTCTAATCAATTAGCATATGAAATTGAGTGCAATATAAAATACATTATAGCTGAATATGTAAAGTGATTCAGCTTTTAACAGGCTTAAGTTGCTTACATCGTTCCGCCTATGTCTCTAGTAATGACACTTGTTTGGTCATCATCAAAACACCTTGATAGTCCGAAATCAGTAATTTTCGGCATCATATCGTTGTCCAACAATATGTTCGCTGGTTTTAGATCCAAGTGGAGAATTCTTTTTTGGTGAAGATAACATAACCCCTCACAGATGCCCTTAATTATATTGTAGCGGGTTCTCCAGTCAAGCCCGCTGGATGGATCTACAAATGGCAGATGAGAAATGGGACTTCATTTAGTATACATTTCAGATAATTAGTAGGTTTAACCAACCAAGATACCTTATATTACATGATGTTTTATTTCAGCTATATGCTTAAGTAGGTTTGAACCAACCAAGTAATATCCAGTACAGAAAATTAAGATGGAAACATTAACATACCTGTTATATAATTCTCAAGACTTCCTTTATGTAGATATTCGAAGCAGAGCAACCTTTGTTGCACATCTGCCATAACAAACTTACCTCGGTATCTTGCCATACTCCCTTGTGTGTCGACACAATATCATAGAAAACGTACGACATTTTTGTGCTTCACCATCATGAGACATTCCACCTCTCGGTGGAATTCTTTCTCAAACATGTACGCCTTAGACAACCTCTTTACAGCGATGACACTGTTATGAAGTCTTGCCTGCAGCGGCAGATCATGAATGAGTAAGAGTTGAGTTTTAGTTTCAGATATATTCAGAGTTAGTAGACTGAGAGAGCTTTGAGTGTACCTTATAAACCACCGCGAAGGCACCAATTCCAATTTGCATCTCATCAGAGAAATTATCCGTGGTTTCCTCCAAAAGAGAGAGTGGCAGGGCCTGTGGTTCTGCGTCTTCATCAAATAGCATGCATTCCAGGTCACCTTTTGTGATACTCATACTAGCTCGTAGATTTATTTGCACTCTGGTTATGCTCCACAGTACTTATCCTAGTTGAAACAAGATCAGTTCCGTTACTTATGAGGTCACTAGCTAGAACAAATTAACTTCCCATTTACTGAAGATTTTATTTGGTGAATAGTGAATGTAGTACATATTACAACCGGACCCAAAAGTAACATGAAACTACAAGCAAGTCCGTTGACTTTGTAGATAAGACCTCGAGCAAAGAAATAAAAAACGCGATCGGAAGCAGAACTGGCTCCCTCCTTTCAGGCTTCTTGGCCGGGAGTAAAAGGTAAGCCTGTGCCCTTCAGCCAGAGAAATCACGGATGAGTCAGAGGAGGCCGCCTATCGACCGCTTTCTAGCGGGCAGCGTTGCTCCTCGTCGACGGAAGAGACCGCCCATCGACCACCTTTCAGCGGGCGGTGTAGCTCCTCGAAGAATATGGACGATGATAAGGTCGTTCCCGAATGGCACTTCTGAGATCTCCGCTCGTCCAAGACGTTGCCTCAAGCACCACGGTGGCCAATAGCCAGATGAACAACCAATTTCAGACCGAGCACACCCAGCTTATTCCGCGACCGGAGCTCCGGCAAACCATACCGCAGACCAGCTCGCAAAACGAACAAGGAGTGACGACAGATCTGATTTGTTCACACAAGAAACAAAAAAACAAAACCTACAGACACAGCCTTCTCCGGCCGGTGATGCCGGCGGAGGAGAGAGAGAACAGGAGAGGAGAGACAATTTTTGCATGCAGCCTAATTAAACACGGGCAAGCAAATAGCTAGTGTTGAAAAGAAAATTCAGTGGCGATTACCTGGCTGCAGACCAAAGCTTTGCTGCCGCTTAGCTAGTGTTTCGAAGCAGTGTAAGCTGGGTGGGTGAGGGGTTGTGGCCTTGTGGGGGTGTGAGATAGAGATCTGCGTCCAAACATCAATAGCTTACACGCCTGATGAGAGCTTAGTCATGTGGGTATGAATATGTTTAATGACAGGTGCAGCCTAACAATGTACGGCTAAGCATCCGTCAGTTGCACTGTAAAAAAGGGCGTCATGCATGTCCAACTCCACCTTCATTTTCATTGGACAGATTCCACCATGCACCCCACCACCCAAATATCTCTCCACGAGTGACTGTATCCTTATCCTCCGAGCTCCACCTTCATTTTCATTGGACAGATTCCACCACGGCGCTGCAGCTCTCTCTCTATCTCTCTCTGTAACTTGATTTATCGAGGTCTTGCGTGTTGCCAATGGGATGGTCCACACTGCAACGAGACGTCAGTGCTGCTCCGCTGCGGCAAGGAGCTCAGGGGCGTGCAAAAACACAGCTGCTGCGTGCGTGCTCATTGGGACGTGCGCCAGGGCATATCTCTGAACTCTGGCGGCCGCCACCGTCGTGCTGCATTGCAAATCCACCGGTGCTGCAAGTGGAGACTGGTGTGGCGGGGCATCCAATGCTGCTACATTGGAACAACACTGCTGCTGCAAGGGTTGTTGCGTGTGTGCTTCTCAGGACACACTAGTGCATCTCCCTCAACTCGGGCCGCCACCGCCGATTGTGTTGCAACACCCCTATTGATGCGATAAGAGACCACTATGGAGGGGCATCCAGTGATGCTACCTTGCAACTCCACCACTACTGCCTGGAGTAAATCGCAGAATCCACCACTTTCAAGAATAGGTTAGCAAAAAACGCTACGTTACATTTCTTTGGCAAAAAACACCACGTCTTGTGTAATCGGTTTGCAAAAACCACTGATCGGACGATATGGCTCTGTTAAGTGAGTTTATGTTTTTGTGATTTTGTTTTTGTTTTTTGGGCTTGTTGAGCTCTGCCCTCAGCAGAACCCTGTACTACTTGTCCTGTTTCGGTTTCTGTGTGTGTGGGTGTGAGCCTTATTGTATCCATTGGTTGTGGTGGTGGTATGCTTTATTTATAAAGTGGGGCGAAAGCCTTTTTCGGTATGTGAGTTTATGATAGGTGGGCCCTGTTTTCGCCTACGTGGCACTCCCAGCCGTCCCGACAGCCATTAGACGTCGTTAGTAGTTCGGTTTGTTTCCTTCCCGCATCTCCATTTGCCCCTTCTCCACTTCCTGCTCCTCCTCGCTTCGTCTCGCCCCCCTCGCACTGCAAAGACGCCTAGTTCTGCGAAACTAGCCGGTGTTGGCAGCGGCGTGATACGTCTCCGTTGTATCTATAATTTTTGATTGTTTGATGCCAATATTATATAACTTTCACATACTTCTGGAAACATTTTATATTATACTTTTGGGACTAACATATTGATCTAGTGCACAGTGTCAGTTCCTGTTTGTTGCATGTTTTTTGTTTCGCAGAATATCCATATCAAACGAAGTCCAAACGCGCTACAAATTTACGGAGAATTATTGCGGAATACATGCGTAGAATTTTCAACGCAAATGGAGGCCCACGACCTCCAATGTCCACCAGGGCGCGCCAGGCCCCCCGGCACACGGTGGTGCCTAGTGGGCACCCCGTAAGTCGGTTGGGGCCCTTCTTCGGGCGTGATGAAATTTATATCCAGAAAAAGATCGTGTTAAAATTGTTGGGAAATGTTGCATGGAAAACAAAAAAATTCTACGCATGATGTATCCATGGAGATGCATAGCTAAGAGAGGGGAGAGTATTTAGATACCCTTGTAGATCGCTAAGCAGAAACGTTTATCAACGCGGTTGATGTAGTCGTACAACTGCACGATCCGTACCGATCAAGCACCAAACGCCCGTCACCTCCGCGTTTAGCACACATTCAGCTTGATGACGTCCCAGCCTTCTCGATCCAGCAAGGGAGGCGAAGTAGTAGATGAGTTCCGGCAGCACGACAACATGGTGACGGTGGTGGTGAACTATTTCCGCAGGGCTTCGCCAGGCACAACAGATTTTGGACGGAGGATGAACTAGAGGGAGAGGGGGCACCGGCACACGACTTTGTGAATCGTGGTGTCCCTCGGGGGCTAGCCCTGCTCCTCTATTTATATGTTGAGCCCTGGGGTCGTTTCTTGGAGAAAGAGCCTCCTCAAAGTCGGTTTGGAACGCAAAGAAGAGTCGGCTTATGTACATTCATGTTGTCTCCAATTAGTTTCCTATGCACATTCAGTACTTTGCTCCATTATTTGATATTGAGCCTTCCATCTTTTAAAGAAATCGAGTATGCACTGTGGTAAACCTTCGGCGGAGTTGATCGTAAGCTAACCATATGCATATGACCTTCGGTAAACATCATGTTAGACACAACCTCCTTCGGGAGCTTCTGTTGAAGAACATAATAGTAACATATATAGTTAGGAATGTAGTTTACTTAAGAAGAATGTATGCAATGAAGTTACCATAATTAACAAAATCATACCAAGTTTTTGGCAATGAAGTTACCAACATGCAACTCATAGACTAGTGGCACGTATCCACTAAAATTTGGGCTGATAGAGTGATTGGTCTTAAAGGACTCAACATCATCTATGAATGAGACAAGATAACATTTCTCCTCACAATTAAGCTCGGAGCCTTAGCTGTAGTATGTCCTGTCTACAACCTTCCGAGTATTTCTTGAAGATAAGAAATAAGCTGACAATTATAAATAAACAAGTTTACTAGCGATGAACACCAGAAATTTTTAAATAAATAATATAAATTACTTAACATATCAAATTAGTTTGACAAACTCACATTTAGGCAAACTGGAGGCATATCCACATCCACCCATATGTTGATATTATTTTCAATATCATCATCTTCAGGGCGAATATCAAATGTTATTTGCATATTCTCCTCAAATCCATATGCCTTACAAAGAGCTTCCCAATTAGAGCAACCGAAATGGGAGTGATTAACCACATTGTATAGCTTAACCAGAAACGCATAACCACGTTTAGTCCTTAGGTGAGCCCTCCGCGTCTCCATATTCTCAAAGTCTTGGAAACCGAGCTTCTGTAGACAAACGGTCTTGCATGGCACGGGATGAACTAGTGGAATTGAAAAAAAAAATCAGAAATTACGCGTTGAAGCAAAGAAGCACAAGTGATGGTTAATTGCGATGAAATGCTTGTCGTTGCGTACCGTACAAACATCGAAGGTCTCTTCGAGCTTCATCGTTGCCTACCATTTTGCTGGTAAGGCTCCCTGTCGCACAACCCCCGGTCATTGCAGTAGTAGTCGCACTCCGGGATCCTATCATCGTCAAACATTTCCTGTGTTCAAAATTAAAAAATCATAAATCGACGGCAATTACCAGGAAATCACGACAACACAACATTATTATTCATCACGGGTTGACTTTCGGTCTATCGAGTCGTCCTTGATACTCTCATCTCACCTGGTGTATATGGTGGGCACTCCCTCTCTGATATATTCGACCGTCGTTGATGGTCGCTTCTTCCTTCATTCCTGAGTGCATTACACCAAAATGTCTAGCACACGGGAACGAAGGAGAAGCAACCCCCACGACAACAATCGGGATTGTTCCTCTTTGACATTTTGCGACCGTCGGTGATGGTAGCTCCTACTTTCATTCAAAAGTGTATTACACCAAAATGTCTAGCACCTTCGAATGAAAGAGTAGCTGCCCCCACGAAAATAGTCGGTATTCTTCGTCCTCTCTCATATATGCTCGGCACTCCCTCACTGGGTTTTTGACCGTTGGTGATGGTCGTTACTCCTCCTTTCCCTAGTGCATAACAAATGTCTAGCACAAGGAGAAGCGACCCCATGGACAACAGTTGGCATTCTTTTTCTGTCATATATGATGGACACTCTCCTTCACTGATTTTTTTACTCTCGTTGAATTCTCTTTCTGGAAAATCTAGGGCACTCGATATTTCCTACATATTCTAGCAAAATTCGTGCTAAAATTCACGGAAAAATCCGGCATGACCTTTACTAGGATATATCGAGGGCCTGAAATTTGCAGGAATGGAAATGAATGAACACTGGCAAAACATAGGCTACTCGGATTTTCCCTGTGATATAAAGATGTCCATACACATACAAAGATGTTTAATATTGTAATTCTATGCAGATCAATTATCATTTAAGAAAAACTAGCTTCATATTGACACATCTACTCATCTACTACTACCGCGTCTATAAAAACATATATGAAAATTTCTTACAAAATATTTTTATTACTAAATTTGATACCTAAAAATTTCTCATATAGCATTCCAATATATTTCTGTAATTGAAAATTTTCTATACCTAAGTTTTTGCAGTACATTTTATATTGTATAGCAAGCATAACTAAATATTTAAAGGTATTGGGTCTTTTGCCCCGACATTACTAAAAAGATTCTATTCTATTTGAATAATCTACATTATTAAAAACTTTCCATTCTATTGAAATAATGTACAATGCTAAATATCTTATATTCCCTACATTTACTAAAAAATTACATTCTTCATTCTGTTGTATTTGAAAAACATTAAAAAACCTACATTGTACAAGAACAGAGGGAGGTAGGAGGGAGAAGAGAGAGAAGGATGGAGGATGGCCCACGGAGGAGGGAGGGAGGGAGGAGAGAGAGGAGGAGGGAGGCCTGACGTGGAGGGTGCAGGGAGGAAGCAGGAGGGAGGAGAAAGGAGAGAGCAGGAGGAGGTAGGATAGTGCCCAAAGGAGGGAGAGGAAGGATGCCGAAGGAGAGAGGAGGGAGGGGGGAGGTGGAAGGAGGGCGGCAACTTATAGATCTAGGAAGAAGAGGGAGGACGGTAGTGGCAATGAGGCGGCAAAGGCGACGATGGCAGGAGGAGGGAGAGGCAGAGGGAGTGAGTGAGGGGAGCGGGGTCTAGGACAGGCGCTATTGCTAAGTGCCATAGCGGTGGCACAGACTCAGCGTCCCTCGCTGCTGCTAACTGGGGCCCACGTGGTGGCACAATGCAACAATAGTTGCAGCAGTGGGCACACTACGCGTGCTACTGCTATGGTCTTAGGGGTAGCGCCGTTTTGGTTGGTCGCGCTGCTACTATACTTAGCCTGGTGGGCAGTGTGGGTACCACTTAGTAGCTGTGTCGCTTGGTGCGCACGTGCTACTGCTATTGGCTTACCTATAGCGCGCGTCTTCGACCCACGCTACTGTCAAGTAGCAGTAGCGCGTGCCTTTTACCCGCACTAGTGTTAAGCTTCTAGCTATAAGGTTTTCCCTAGTAGTGGGTCTTTCTTCTTTTCTAAAAAAAACGTAATTTGCTCCGTCCAACGCTGATGTCTGCTTGAGCATCCCATCAATGGAGCAACACCGTCAAAGTACACGTGCTCAGCAGCTTCAGATCCGGTGCTGGTGGCAAGACAGGCAAAATGAACACATTTAACCTCCAGATGGAAGTATTTCATAAACTGAACTGTTTTTGAAAAATATTTCACCTAGCTGATATTTTTGTGTAGCATCCAACAACTAGGCCCACATTACACGGTGCAGCACCTCAGTAACAAGT
Source organism: Triticum aestivum (assembly GCF_018294505.1). Taxonomy (NCBI): domain Eukaryota; kingdom Viridiplantae; phylum Streptophyta; class Magnoliopsida; order Poales; family Poaceae; genus Triticum; species Triticum aestivum. The sequence continues at coordinate 758,876,996 of NC_057813.1, read as the reverse complement.
GTTACATATCTGGTAGTGCAGCGCCTAGACGAAAGACGTTGCACAAAGACTTGGCGTTTCTGCGACTAGCCAACCCCAGCTTATTCTATGTTGCTCTAGACACGCTCGGGATTACCAGTCTCAGAAACGCTAAGTCACTGTACAACACCTTTTGTCTAGGCGCTGCACAACCAGATCTGTAGCGCATGTCATTTAGACGCTGCACCGTGTAGTGTGGCGCCTAGCTGTCGTGTGCTACACAACAAGGTCAGCTAGGTGAAGGACAAAGCTACACCTACGTAAAAGATTTTACGTACCTTACGTAAAATGAGACGTGGCTGTTTTATATTAGGTATTACTTGCAAGGATTTACGTAAAGTTTCGTAAGACATTAGGTAGGTGTAGCATTTTTGCTAGGTGAAATACTTTTGTCCTGAGGTCATATTTGTCAATTTTGCGGACGAGACCACCCTCAAGGCGCGTCAACCTGTGTGTGGCTGACCACGCAGGCAAGTGACATCACTAAAGCCTCCCATTGGGCGAAACAAAACAAAGCCTCGGATCCTACCTAGATAGGCATTCGTCATATGCATATCCAGGCATCCAGCTAGCTATTTGCAGAAAGTAAGTATATAATGTGACAGTTGTGTGTTAAAACTCCACATTCATCTCTGCGCTATAGCTAGTAGAGGCATAGGATCCCATGGAGCTACACTTATCACTGCCAGTAAACCATCCCATGGAGCTAATCTAATGTTTGCCAGTGAAGCATAGCATCACATGGAGCTACACTAAAAATCGAACAAGAAAGTTTTGGAGTACTTGGTTATTTAACATGGTTCGGGCATGCGTGTGGATGGATCACCTACCGATGTATGCATACAAGCAGCCAGAATTGGTTAATTGACTCCATACAATGCTACTCTCTGCCAGCGTAAAGCATTTCCATGAAGAAATACTACCCGGCTTCAATTCTCGCGCCACTGTCATCAAGGCGCGTGCACGCGCATCAACCTGTGTGTGCGCGTGACATCGCTAAAGCATCCAGTCCAGTGAAAACAAAACAAAAGCATACTAATCGCTGCCCCATGCCATGCAGCACCACCATCAAAATACGTACCAGTGGCTTCAGATCTCGCGCTGGCCGGTGGATGACCAGTGGCATCACGGTCTTCAAGGTTCGGCGTTCCCAGTCCAAGACAAGCAGCACCAGTACTGCAGGTTTGGTAAGGTAGAGAGATAGTTATATAGTAATCTGTATTCGAACATTTACCCGTACATCAGAGTGATCCTAACAAGCTAGGCACTCAACATATGCATAATCAGATTGCTTATTTGAATGTAGTAATGCACGATCTTGATTTCTGCCAGGTTGTGTGTTGAAACTCTATATTCATCTCTGCTAGAAAGCTAGTAGAGCCAATGAAACAGAAAGAGACATACCTCTAGCTAGTTAGCGGAGCAGTCGTTGGATCACAGACTCTTAGTATTTGCATAGCTAGCAATCGTTTGTTTTATCTCTTGTGTGCATACTGTGTAGTGATCTAGCTCTTGTGTTGTTGCATGTGGATGGATCGACTACCAATATGCGTGTGAGCTGAATTAAGTAATTCAACCTGGCAGCGAGCTAATTAACTCCATCCAATATATTACGTTCTGCACTTGGTTTATTTGCTCCGTCCAACGTTGTTGTCTGCTAACGTTCAAGTGCAGATTATACATGACGAGATAAGATCGATGGTGCAGCATCCTATGGAGCAACACTATAAAAACCAATACTCGGCTTTAGATCTCGTGCTGGTGGCCGGCCAGTGGTGCTGCAGTCTTCAAGGCACATGCGTTTCAAACAGCTTTCCGCAGCATGCCAATGAGTGAGCCAAAACAAAGCCTAATATTTCGTGCACTGTGTGGATGAATGTTATTATCACTACAAATTTAAAAGGACGCCCAGCTTTTCTACCTCTCTTTTCTCGTGGTTGGTTGGTGAAGATGGGGAAGAACAAAAAAGGCAAATGGTTGGTGAAGATGGGGAAGACAATAGGAAGCTCAACAATGGAGAAAAGGAATGACCAGGGGCGCCTTTAATGGGATTATATTGTGGCCGTTTTAATCTATTCTACAGTTTTTTTACCATGATTACTACTTAATAACTGTAACAATACTATAGCTAGCTGTTTTTAAACAGGCCGTTCAAGTTACCTACATCAAAATAGTGAGCTGTGATGTTGCTTATCTATTATCCTGATGCGTCATTTGTGTTCCAGTTGGTAACTCCACATGGCTCTAATCCTAGAATACCATGGTGCTTTTTTCACAAAATTCCACTGTCAGAACAGTGTTGTTGCACCAATCGTGGGACATGACATGACTGTTACTAGAGTGAGTGTTACGAGGAAGGATACCTGCATCGATGGCTAGGATGGCTGCTGGGAAGCGAGATTTGCCGGCGGTTGGAGAACCCAACGGTGGCGGCACGGCTGAAATTTGACCAATGTTTATTTTTTTTGGCTGAATGGGACTTTTCGCCCCAAGTCGAAATGGCCGAAATTAGGCCGAAATCTAAAAAAAAATCGGCTGAAAACAAATCTTTGACCGAGCCTACATACAGATCCATCAGTAGTCGGATGTGTTTTTCACATAACCAGTTGAGCAGTAAGTAATCCTCAGCATAACTGACGTCCTGATTTAGTGATGCCTGGTCAGAACAAAAACACACTACTTTGTGTTAGAAGTTAAAACTAAAACATAAATGCGATAGTTAGCAATGGAAGTTTGACAGGAAGTTTTTCTATGTATTAGCGATCACAGTGAAGAAAGTTTGACAACCCACATTCTAATTATCATATGTTTTAGAATGGGGTACTAGTGCCGAACAAATATTCATTAGAATCAAATTCCACGCATAGATGGCTTATTACATGGACATAATTGAACTGACATTCCATACAATTCAACTACAAAACTTGTGAATCTAAAGATAGCATCCCACATTGCCATGAGAAACAGCACGATTGTGTTCAATGTGCAAACCCTGTCAGCGGACAGAAAAAATGGTACCATTTACTGTAACTGAAAGTCTATTGCTTCTCCACCACGATAAAAGTAGTGTAGTGTGAAAATCCTGATCGTAGATAGCAGTGAACATAGCCAAAAAAGCTGGAAAACTCTGGACCAGTTGCATAAGCATTGACAATTACTGGTTTGCACCCCAAACCCAGTATATGGCTTGGTTGGGGTCTCCGGCTTTAGATGTTAGGCATTTATGCGATGTCAATTTGGTATTAGTCTCGGACTATCGGCACCCCTTCATCAAGTGGATAGGAGTAGCGACATATGTTGCTAAGATGGTGACTTCACACTACCTGATGTACTACTTTGTAAGGTCTTTGTGAATAATTAATAAAATGGCTGCATGCATCTTCCAGATGCAGAGGCCGGGGGTCATCCTCCTTTAAAGAAAAAGCATTGACAATTGTACGGTCAAAGAAACATTAACCCAGAGATGAACCAATTGTACAAATTTTGTTTACATTACAAGTGAAGATAAGAGAGATGTATATTGTTCAGAAACTAAGAGAACAGACATTTCAGTACTCTATAGTAAGAGAGCACTGCAGAATACAAATTAGAAAAGAAGATAAGAGAGATGTGTACTGTTCTACTAGCATGGAGTCGCCACAGGCTGCTCACATCAGTTTACTCCGCCTCTCTCAGTAAGGCATCCTATGGAGCTACAATATCTAACAATACTCGGTTTCAGATCTCGCGCCGGTGCTGTTACGGTTTTCAAGGCGCACACATTTCAACTTGTATATGACAAACAACGCTAAAGCCTCCAGTATAATGACAGTAGGCAAAACAAAACAAAGGCTCTGTTTGGATATTCTAACTCAGTTAGAGGTTAGAGTTAGATTCTAACCCTGAACTAACCATGAACTAACTCTAACCAAAGAGGTGTTTGGATGACAGGGTTAGATCACTACCAGAATTAACGTAGTTGCCGACGGCCACATCTATGCCGACGGCCCCCGTAGGCATAGATTGATATATCCCGACGGCCTAGGGTAGGCCGTAGGCATAGAAATGCCGTCGGCATATATTGATCTACGCCGACGGGGGCCGTCGGCATACTAGTGCCGTCGGGACCTCTGGAGGTATGCCTACGGGGGCCGTCGGCATAGATGATGCCGTCGTCTTAGATGAGGCCCGCCTACCCGGTCAGAGGCGACCGTTTGACGGTGTAGGAACTATGCCGACGGGGCTAACGGCGGCCGTCGGCACTGAAATCAAACAGGAAAAAGAGAAAAAAAAATGAGACAAAAACTATGCCTACGGCTTTTCCGTAGGCATAGGGCTACCACGTGGAGCCTATGCCTACGGCTAGGCCGTCGGCATAGCTGGCATAGATATATTGACATCCCCGATCCTGGACGCCTCCACGTCATCGATCTGCATGCATCACCACGTCATCGATCCACAACCGTGTGCACAGCTATGCCTACGGCCATACCGTAGGCATACATCAGATCGGTGTGCGCATATATGCCTACGGCAATGCCGTAGGCATACCTGTATTTTTTTAGTCTACCGTGGCAGAGATATGCCGACGGCGTAGGCGTGGCGCATGCCCTCTGCCACGTCATCAATCTGCGTGCATCGCCACGTCATCGATCCATGACCGTGTGCACAACTATGCCTACGGCCTTACCGTAGGCATACCTCAGATCTGTGTGTGCAGCTATGCCTACAGCCTTACCGTAGGCATACCTGTATTTTTTTAGTAATTTTTTTACAATACAAATGTGCCTTGTCTAAACAGAAATCATACCCCAATGGTATATCGATTGCCCCCCTCATGGACGTCGCTGCCGCCGTGTCACGGAGGGGGGAACTGGTCGACATCGGAGCAAATCTGGTTAGAGGGTGGCCTTCGGGGCGTAGCTATGCCACCGAAACATCGCATGGCTCCTGATGCATGTGTGAAAGTTTTGTGGCATGCGTAGACACCCGTCTTGGGGCTCCGTGGTGTGGCCTGCCTTCCGCGGACGGCAGCGTCGTCGTCACTTGGAGTGGGAATCGTGCGAGTCCGGTAGAACCGGAGGGAATCTAATGGTGGGTTGTGTCCAGACCGTGTTCGGGGATGTTGCTATGGGCAGACCTGTCACAACCAGGTGGAAAAGACCACTGGTCAAAGCCCGTCCGGTAAAAGTCAAAGGGCTAGATCTCCTGTTCAACTGGGATTCGGGGTGGCCTTCGGGGCG